>NC_069503.1:435688023-435775587 GCF_027579735.1 Bombina bombina
AATATCCCACAAGTAAGGATGACGCCGTGGACCGGACACACCTATGTTGGAGAAATATATATATATATCACTGTAAAACACAGGTGACTGCCATTAAAGTGGCAATAACTTACAGTTCTGTTTACCCTGAAGGGGATGGGGGTCTAATGGAGCCCCTATCTCCCTCTGTTTATTGTACATGGGCAAATAACCCCTCATTTGAAAGAGGGGAATCTGTTCATTTAAATTTTGATTCATGATCCCCTTTAGAATTACCAGGTTTTATTAACCCCTTAATGACCACAGCACTTTTCCATTTTCTGTCCGTTTGGGACCAAGGCTATTTTTACATTTTTGCGGTGTTTGTGTTTAGCTGTAATTTTCCTCTTGCTCATTTACTGTACCCACACATATTATATACTGTTTTTCTCGCCATTAAATGGACTTTCTAACGATACCATTATTTTTATCATATCTTATAATTTACTATAAAAAAAAATTTAAAATATGAGGAAAAATGGGGAAAAAAAAACACTTTTTCTAACTTTGACCCCCAAAATCTGTTACAGATCTACAACCACCAAAAAACACCCATGCTAAATAGTTTCTAAATTTTGTCCTGAGTTTAGAAATACCCAATGTTTACATGTTCTTTGCTTTTTTTGCAAGTTATAGGGCAATAAATACAAGTAGCACTTTGCTATTTCCAAACCAATTTTTTTCAAAATTAGCGCTAGTTACATTGGAACACTGATATCTGTCAGGAATCCCTGAATAGCCATTGACATGTATATATTTTTTTTTAGTAGACATCCCAAAGTATTGATCTAGGCCAATTTTGGTATAATTCATACCACTATTTCACCGCCAAATGCGATCAAATACAAAAAATTTTCACTTTTTCACAAATTTTTTCACAAACTTTCGGTTTCTCACTGAAATTATTTACAAACAGCTTGTGCAATTATGGCATAAATGGTTGTAAATTCTTCTCTGGGATCCTCTTTGTTCAGAAATAGCAGGCATATATGGCTTTGGCGTTGCTTTTTGGTAATTAGAAGGCCGCTAAATGCCACTGCGCACCACACGTGTATTATGCCCAGCAGTTAAGGGGTTAATTAGGGAGCTTTTAGGGAGCTTGTAGGGTTAATTTTAGCTTTAGTGTAGTGTAGTAGACGACCCCAAGTATTGATCTAGGCCCATTTTGGTATATTTCATGCCACCATTTCACCGCCAAATGCGATCAAATTAAAAAAAACTTTACATTTTTCACAATTTTAGGTTTCTCACTGAAATCATTTACAAACAGTGTGTGCAATTATGGGACAAATGGTTGTAAATGCTTCTCTGGGATCCCCTTTGTTCAGAAATAGCAGACATATATGACTTTGGCGTTGCTTTCTGGTAATTAGAAGGCCGCTAAATGCTGCTGCGCCTCACACGTGTATTATGGATAGCAGTGAAGGGGTTAATTAGGGAGTTTGTAGGGAGCTTGCAGGGTTAATTTTAGCTTTAGTGTAGAGATCAGCCTCCCACCTGACACATCCCACCCCCTGATCCCTCCCAAACAGCTCCCTTCCCTCCCCCACCCCACAATCGTCCCCGCCATCTTAAGTACTGGCAGAAAGTCTGCCAGTACTAAAATAAAAGGGTTTTTAAAAATAATAAAACATTTTTTTAGCATATTTACATATGATACTGTGTAGGATCCCCCCCTTAGCCCCCAACCTCCCTGATCCCCCCCAAAAGCGCTCTCTAAGCCTCCCCTCTGCCTTAATTGGGGCCATCTTGGGTACTGGCAGCTGTCTGCCAGTACCCAGTTTGCAAAAAAAATATGGGTTTTTTTATTTTTTTGCCCGGTTTTTCTGTAGTGTAGCTTCCCCCTCCCCAAAGACCAACCCCCACCACCTAACTGATTGTTGTTTTTCTCTGATTTGTTTATTTAATTTAAGTGTTTGTTTTCATTTTCCTACAAAAAAAATTCTGTGTGTAGCGGTTCCCACCCGCTCCTTCCCCGTGCACGCGCCCGCCCCCACCCTCCCGTGCACGTGCGCGCGTCAGTGCGCACCCCCTCGCATCCCCGCCCACGATCCCGCCCCCCTCCACATCACGAGGGCCATCGATGGCCGCCACCCGCCTCCCGGTCCGGCTCCCACCCACCAACGAAGTAAGCCACCGATCTCCGGTGCAGAGAGGGCCACAGAGTGGCTCTCTCTGCACCGGATGGCTTAAAAATGTTATTGCAGGATGGCTCCGTATCGAGGCATCACTGCAATAACCGGAAAGCAGCTGGAAGCGAGCAGGATCGCTTCCAGCTGCTTTCCACACCGAGGACGTGCAGGGTACGTCCTCAGGCGTTAACTGCCTTTTTTTTGAGGACGTACCCTGCATGTCCTCGGTCGTTAAGGGGTTAAGTGCTCCTGCAGGTTACTGCCTCTCTTTAAGGGTGATTACCTGCATATTACAGGGCATGCAACCCCTCATTTGAAAGAGCAAACTCATCTCTTTCAAATGAGGGGTCTATTCTCTGATTAAGACGTATGTCATAACCAAGAAACTGCAATAACACAAAGTAATCAAAGTAGTATTTACCGTAAGAGAGGACTCTAAAGATGCACATCTGTTTGTACTAGAACATGGTGGGAGATAAAGCTCCTCCCCCAGAGTAAACCACTTTAAAGGACCAGTCAACACATTCGATTTGCATAATCAACAAATGCAAGATAAGACAATGCAATAGCAGTCTGAACTTCAAATGAGTAATTTTTTTTACAACAAATTTCAAAGTTATGTATATTTCCACTCCCCTTGTACCATGTGATAGCAATCAACCAATCACAAATGCATATACATATAGTCTGAATTCTTGCACATGCTCAGTAGGATCTGGAGACTCAAAAATTGTAAATATAAAAGACTGTGTACATTTTTTTTAATGGAAGTAAATTGGAAAGTTGTTTAAAATTACATGCTGTATCTGAATCATGAAAATTTAATATAACCTGAGTGTCCCTTTAAGTGCCTTGTTTAAAAGGGCAAAATCTTCTTTCCGTAACTGGTCTGGGGCTGAGATATGGGATTTAAAAGCCCCCCGAGTTATTAGTTGTCTATGGATTGGCAGGTTTAAGACATGTATTCGTCATCCACAATGGGGAGTAGATGTTGACAATAGTTTGGCATGCGCATTGAAAAGCTTTAAACATATATATGTAAAAATATTTTAACAGCACTATTCAAAAATGAACTGTGGTAGCAAATACATATGAAATACAAATACCAAATATAAAAAAAACAGAATTTATGTTTACCTGATAAATTTCTTTCTCCAACGGTGTGTCCGGTCCACGGCGTCATCCTTACTTGTGGGATATTCTCTTCCCCAACAGGAAATGGCAAAGAGCCCAGCAAAGCTGGTCACATGATCCCTCCTAGGCTCCGCCTACCCCAGTCATTCGACCGACGTTAAGGAGGAATAATAGCATAGGAGAAACCATATGGTACCGTGGTGACTGTAGTTAAAGAAAATAAATTATCAGACCTGATTAAAAAACCAGGGCGGGCCGTGGACCGGACACACCGTTGGAGAAAGAAATTTATCAGGTAAACATAAATTCTGTTTTCTCCAACATAGGTGTGTCCGGTCCACGGCGTCATCCTTACTTGTGGGAACCAATACCAAAGCTTTAGGACACGGATGAAGGGAGGGAGCAAATCAGGTCACCTAAATGGAAGGCACCACGGCTTGCAAAACCTTTCTCCCAAAAATAGCCTCAGAAGAAGCAAAAGTATCAAACTTGTAAAATTTGGTAAAAGTGTGCAGTGAAGACCAAGTCGCTGCCCTACATATCTGATCAACAGAAGCCTCGTTCTTGAAGGCCCATGTGGAAGCCACAGCCCTAGTGGAATGAGCCGTGATTCTTTCGGGAGGCTGCCGTCCGGCAGTCTCGTAAGCCAATCTGATGATGCTTTTAATCCAAAAAGAGAGAGAGGTAGAAGTTGCTTTTTGACCTCTCCTTTTACCTGAATAAACAACAAACAGGGAAGATGTTTGTCTAAAATCCTTTGTAGCATCTAAATAGAATTTTAGAGCGCGAACAACATCCAAATTGTGCAACAAGCGTTCCTTCTTTGAAACTGGTTTCGGACACAGAGAAGGTACGATAATCTCCTGGTTAATGTTTTTGTTAGAAACAACTTTTGGAAGAAAACCAGGTTTAGTACGTAAAACCACCTTATCTGCATGGAACACCAGATAAGGAGGAGAACACTGCAGAGCAGATAATTCTGAAACTCTTCTAGCAGAAGAAATTGCAACTAAAAACAAAACTTTCCAAGATAATAACTTAATATCAACGGAATGTAAGGGTTCAAACGGAACCCCCTGAAGAACTGAAAGAACTAGATTGAGACTCCAAGGAGGAGTCAAAGGTTTGTAAACAGGCTTGATTCTAACCAGAGCCTGAACAAAGGCTTGAACATCTGGCACAGCTGCCAGCTTTTTGTGAAGTAACACCGACAAGGCAGAAATCTGTCCCTTCAGGGAACTTGCCGATAATCCTTTTTCCAATCCTTCTTGAAGGAAGGATAGAATCCTAGGAATCTTAACCTTGTCCCAAGGGAATCCTTTAGATTCACACCAACAGATATATTTTTTCCAAATTTTGTGGTAAATCTTTCTAGTTACAGGCTTTCTGGCCTGAACAAGAGTATCGATAACAGAATCTGAGAAACCTCGCTTCGATAAAATCAAGCGTTCAATCTCCAAGCAGTCAGCTGGAGTGAAACCAGATTCGGATGTTCGAACGGACCCTGAACAAGAAGGTCTCGTCTCAAAGGTAGCTTCCAAGGTGGAGCCGATGACATATTCACCAGATCTGCATACCAAGTCCTGCGTGGCCACGCAGGAGCTATCAAGATCACCGACGCCCTCTCCTGATTGATCCTGGCTACCAGCCTGGGGATGAGAGGAAACGGCGGGAACACATAAGCTAGTTTGAAGGTCCAAGGTGCTACTAGTGCATCCACTAGAGCCGCCTTGGGATCCCTGGATCTGGACCCGTAGCAAGGAACTTTGAAGTTCTGACGAGAGGCCATCAGATCCATGTCTGGAATGCCCCAAAGTTGAGTGACTTGGGCAAAGATTTCCGGATGGAGTTCCCACTCCCCCGGATGCAATGTCTGACGACTCAGAAAATCCGCTTCCCAATTTTCCACTCCCGGGATGTGGATAGCAGACAGGTGGCAGGAGTGAGACTCCGCCCATAGAATAATCTTGGTCACTTCTTCCATCGCTAGGGAACTCCTTGTTCCCCCCTGATGGTTGATGTACGCAACAGTCGTCATGTTGTCTGATTGAAACCGTATGAACTTGGTCCTCGCTAGCTGAGGCCAAGCCTTGAGAGCATTGAATATCGCTCTCAGTTCCAGAATATTTATCGGTAGAAGAGATTCTTCCCGAGACCAAAGACCCTGAGCTTTCAGGGATCCCCAGACCGCGCCCCAGCCCATCAGACTGGCGTCGGTCGTGACAATGACCCACTCTGGTCTGTGGAATGTCATCCCTCGTGACAGGTTGTCCAGGGACAGCCACCAACGGAGTGAGTCTCTGGTCCTCTGATTTACTTGTATCTTTGGAGACAAGTCTGTATAGTCCCCATTCCACTGACTGAGCATGCACAGTTGTAATGGTCTTAGATGAATGCGCGCAAAAGGAACTATGTCCATTGTCGCTACCATCAACCCGATCACTTCCATGCACTGAGCTACGGAAGGAAGAGGAACGGAATGAAGTATTCGACAAGAGTCCAGAAGCTTTGTCTTTCTGGCCTCTGTTAGAAAAATCCTCATTTCTGAGGAGTCTATAATTGTTCCCAAGAAGGGAACCCTTGTTGACGGGGATAGAGAACTCTTTTCCACGTTCACTTTCCAGCCGTGCGATCTGAGAAAGGCCAGGACGATGTCCGTGTGAGCCTTTGCTCGAGGGAGGGACGACGCTTGATCAGAATGTCGTCCAGGTAAGGTACAACTGCAATGCCCCTTGGTCTTAGCACAGCTAGAAGGGACCCTAGTACCTTTGTGAAAATCCTTGGAGCAGTGGCTAATCCGAAAGGAAGCGCCACGAACTGGTAATGTTTGTCCAGGAATGCAAACCTTAGGAACCGATGATGTTCCTTGTGGATAGGAATATGTAGATACGCATCCTTTAAATCCACCGTGGTCATGAATTGACCTTCCTGGATGGAAGGAAGGATAGTTCGAATGGTTTCCATCTTGAAAGATGGGACCTTGAGAAATTTGTTTAAGATCTTGAGATCTAGGATTGGTCTGAACGTTCCCTCTTTTTTGGGAACTATGAACAGATTGGAGTAGAACCCCATCCCTTGTTCTCTCAATGGAACAGGATGAATCACTCCCATTTTTAACAGGTCTTCTACACAATGTAAGAACGCCTGTCTTTTTATGTGGTCTGAAGACAACTGAGACCTGTGGAACCTTCCCCTTGGGGGAAGTCCCTTGAATTCCAGAAGATAACCCTGGGAGACTATTTCTAGCGCCCAAGGATCCAGAACATCTCTTGCCCAAGCCTGAGCGAAGAGAGAGAGTCTGCCCCCCACCAGATCCGGTCCCGGATCGGGGGCCGATATTTCATGCTGTCTTGGTAGCAGTGGCAGGTTTCTTTGCCTGCTTTCCCTTGTTCCAGCCTTGCATTGGTCTCCAAGCTGGCTTGGCCTGAGAAGTATTACCCTCTTGCTTAGAGGACGTAGCACCTTGGGCTGGTCCGTTTTTACGAAAGGGACGAAAATTAGGTCTATTTTTTGCCTTGAAAGGCCGATCCTGAGGAAGGGCATGGCCCTTACCCCCAGTGATATCAGAGATAATCTCTTTCAAGTCAGGACCAAACAGCGTTTTCCCCTTGAAAGGAATGTTTAGTAGCTTGTTCTTGGAAGACGCATCAGCCGACCAAGATTTCAACCAAAGCGCTCTGCGCGCCACAATAGCAAACCCAGAATTCTTAGCCGCTAACTTAGCCAATTGCAAAGAGGCGTCTAGAGTGAAAGAATTAGCCAATTTGAGAGCATTGACTCTGTCCATAATCTCCTCATAAGGAGGAGAGTCACTATCGAGCACCTTAATCAGTTCATCAAACCAGAAATATGCGGCTGTAGTGACAGGGACAATGCATGAAATGGGTTGTAGAAGGTAACCCTGCTGAACAAACATCTTTTTAAGCAAACCTTCTAATTTTTTATCCATAGGATCTTTGAAAGCACAACTATCCTCTATGGGAATAGTGGTGCGTTTGTTTAAAGTAGAAACCGCTCCCTCGACCTTGGGGACTGACTGCCATAAGTCCTTTCTGGGGTCGACCATAGGAAACAATTTTTTAAATATGGGGGGAGGGACGAAAGGGATACCGGGCCTTTCCCATTCTTTATTAACAATGTCCGCCACCCGCTTGGGTATAGGAAAAGCTTCTGGGAGCCCCGGCACCTCTAGGAACTTGTCCATTTTACATAGTTTCTCTGGGATGACCAAATTTTCACAATCATCCAGAGTGGATAATACCTCCTTAAGCAAAATGCGGAGATGTTCCAATTTAAATTTAAAAGTAATCACATCAGATTCAGCCTGCTGAGAAATGTTCCCTAAATCAGTAATTTCTCCCTCAGACAAAACCTCCCTGGCTCCCTCAGATTGGGTTAGGGGCCCTTCAGAGATATTAATATCAGCGTCGTCATGCTCTTCAGTAACTAAAACAGAGCATCCACGCTTACGCTGACAAGGGTTCATTTTGGCTAAAATGTTTTTGACAGAATTATTGCGAAAAAACATGAAGGAATTGTTCAAAATTCACCAAACTTTCACCACAGTGTCTTAAAGCCTTGAAAATATTGCACACCAATTTTGGAAGCTTTAACCCTTAAAATAACGGAACCGGAGCCGTTTTAAGCTTTAACCCCTTTACAGTCCCTGGTATCTGCTTTGCTGAGACCCAACCAAACCCAAGGGGAATACGATACCAAATGATGCCTTCAGAAGTCTTTTATCAGTATCAGAGCTCCTCTCACATGCGACTGCATGCCATGCCTCTCAAAAACAAGTGCGCAACACCGGCGCGAAAATGAGACTCTGCCTATGCTTTGGGAAAGCCCCTAAAGAATAAGGTGTCTAAAACAGTGCCTGCCGATATAATTATATCAAAATACCCAGAATAAATGATTCCTCAAGGCTAAATAAGTGTTAATATCAATCGATTTAGCCCAAAAAATGTCTACAGTCTAAATAAGCCCTTGTGAAGCCCTTATTTACAATCGTAATAAACATGGCTTACCGGATCCCATAGGGAAAATGACAGCTTCCAGCATTACATCGTCTTGTTAGAATGTGTCATACCTCAAGCAGCAAAGGACTGCAAACTGTTCCCCCAACTGAAGTTAATGCTCTCAACAGTCCTGTGTGGAACAGCCATGGATTTTAGTTACGGTTGCTAAAATCATTTTCCTCATACAAACAGAATTCTTCATCTCTTTTCTGTTTCTGAGTAAATAGTACGTACCAGCACTATTTGAAAATAACAAACTCTTGATTGAATAATGAAAAACTACAGTTAAACACTAAAAAACTCTAAGCCATCTCCGTGGAGATGTTGCCTGTACAACGGCAAAGAGAATGACTGGGGTAGGCGGAGCCTAGGAGGGATCATGTGACCAGCTTTGCTGGGCTCTTTGCCATTTCCTGTTGGGGAAGAGAATATCCCACAAGTAAGGATGACGCCGTGGACCGGACACACCTATGTTGGAGAAAATGACATGTTATAAGTACAGATTTAGCAGGTGTATGTCATCCACAGATGGGTTAAAGGGACATGCCTCCCACATTTTTTTCTTTTATGATTTAGAAAGAGAATGCAATTTTAAACATCTTTCTAGTTTACTTATATTATCTAATTTGTTTTATTCTCTTGATATTCTTTGATGAAAAGCATATCTAGATATGCTCACTAGCTGCTGATTGGTTGCTGCACATAGAAGCATCATGTGATTGGCTCACCATGTGCATTGCTTTTTCTTCAAATAAGGATATTTAAAAAATGAAGCAAAATAAATAATAGAAGTAAATTGTAATGTTGTTTACATTTCTATTCTCTATCTGAATCATGAAAGAAAGATTTTGGGTTTAGTGGCCCTTTAACTGCTACAGAAAACAATACCATTGGACAATTTTTCACACCCTTTGCAGCTGTATTGTCTGGAATTACTATTTAAATACCACACAGATATGTCTTGGCCCAACAATTTTAACAATGCTGCAAAAGTGCTCCATCTGCTTCCTGGATATGGTATATTGTCAAAAATAGTTACAGTACCTGTATTCTCCTCCAAGTGAAGCTGCCATACCATTTAACTCTCCTTGCTTTCTGCTCAGCTTTTTACTGACACAAATGACCACATCTTTTAATATGCCGTGTTCTTCTTCTTCTTCCTTTGCCAAAAAAAAAAAAGTGAAAAGCATTGATAAGTTGCAGAGATTTTTCATTGATTATGAAGACTGGGGAGAGAAGGCTAAATGCAGCATTTTTTTTAATATACTGATTTATATTAAATGGATACTAAAGTCAAAAAAATTTCATGATTCAGACAGAGCATACATTTTTTAACAACTTTCTAATTTACTCCTATTATCAATTTTTCTTCATTCCCTTTATTTGAAAAAGAAGGCATCTAAGCTAAGGAGCCAGCCAATTTTTGGTTCAGTACACTGGACAGCACTTGTTTAATGGTGGGTGAATTTAGCCACCAATCAGCAAACAACACCAAAAATGGTCCGCCTTCTAAACTTACATTCTTGCTTTTCAAATAAAGATAGCAAGAGAATGAACAAAAATTGATAATAGGAGTAAATTAGAAAGTTGCTTAAAATCGCATGCTCTATTCTGAATTATAAAAGAAACAATTTGAGTGTCCCTTAAATGAATGGCTAAAGAAAAATGTATTTGCTTTAACTCAACACAAATATACAGAAAATGTGGAGGATTTGAAAAATATTTTTTTTCTTTTATGATTCAGATAGAGCATGCAATTTTAAGCAACTTCCAATGTACTCCTATTATCAATTTTTCTTCGTTCTATCTGTATCTTTATTTGAAAAAGAAGGAATGTAGGCTTAGGAGCCGGCCCATTTTTGGATCAGCTACCTGGGTCATGCTTGGTGGCTACATTTAGCCACCAATCAACAACTACCACCCAGGCGCTGACCCAAAAAATGGGCGGGCTCCAAGAGAATGGAAAAAAAAAAAAGATTTATGCTTATCTGATAAATATTTCTTTCCGGGTATGGAGTCCACGACGTCATCAATTACTAGTGGAAATATCACTCCTGGCAAGCAGGAGGCGGCAAAGAGCACCACAGCAAAGCTGTTAAGTGCCACTCCCCTACCCATAAACCCCAGTCATTCAACCGAAGGGAAATGGGAAAAAAAGGAATAACACAAAGGTATAGAGGTGCCTGAGGTTTAGTAAAAAAAATAACTGTCTTAGAATTTAAGGGTGGGGTCATGGACTCTCCATATCCGGAAAGAAATAGATTTATCAGGTAAGCATAAATCTTGTTTTCGTTCCTAAAATATGGAGAGTCCACAACGTCATCAATTGCTAGTGGGAACCAATACCCAAGCTAGAGGACACAGATGACTAGGGAAGGAAAGCAAGACAGGCAGACCTAAACAGAAGGCATCACCGCTTGAAGAACCTTTCTCCCAAAAGAAGCCTCGGCTGAGGCAAAAGTATCAAATTTGGAAAATTTGGAAAAAGTATGCAAAGAGGACCAAGTTGCAGCCTTGCAAATCTGTTTCACAGAAGCTTCATTTTTGACAGCCCAAAAAGAGGAGACCGCCCTTGTGGAATGAGCCATAATTCTCTCAGGAGAGAGAAAGAGAACCAGAGATAAAGAGAAGTAGCAGTAGCTTTCTGACCCTTACGCTTTCCATAGAAACAAACAAAAAGGGCATAAGACTGGCGAAAATCTTTAGTCGTCTGCAGAGTTGTGCAACAAATGTTCCTTATTAGAAGAAGGATTAGGACATAGAGAAGGAACAACAATTTCCTGATTAATATTTCTATCCGAAACCACTTTCTGAAGAAAACCTAAGTACGAAGCATGAAAGATAAGATAAGGTGAATTACACTGCAAAGCCGAGAGTTCAGAGACTGTCCGAGCAGAAGAGATAGCAATAAGAAACAAAACCTTCCAAGATAACAACTTAATATCTATGGAATGCGTTGGCTCAAACGGACACTAAGCGTTCAATCTCCAAGCAGTCAGCTTCAGAGAAGCGAGATTTGGATGAAGGAATGGACCCAGAGTTAGAAGGTCCTTCTTCAGAGGGAACCTCCAAGGTGGAAGAGATGACATCTTCAGTAGGTCTGCATACCAGATCTTGCGAGGCCACACAGGAGCTATTAGAATTACCTATACTCTTTCTTGTTTGATACAAGCAATGACTCATGGAAGGAGAGCAAACGGAGGAAACTGATATGCCAGACTGAAATCCCAAGGAACCGCCAGAGCATCTATCAGGACGGCCTGTGGATTTCTTTGAACCGTACCTTGGAAGTTTGGCGTTCTGCCGAGACGCCATCAGATCCAACTCTGGCACCCCCCATTTAAGGGTTAACCTGGAGAACACCTACGGATAAGAGCCCACTCCCCAGGATGAAATGTCTGTCTGAGTCCGCTTCCCAGTTGTCCACCCCTGGAATGTGGATGGCAGATAGACAGCAATTGTGAGCTTCCACCCACAGAACAATCTGAGCCACCTCCTTCATGGCTAAGGAACTCCGAGTTCCTCCTTGGTGGTTGATGTAAGCCATTGAGGTGACATTGTCTGACTGGAACCTGGTAAATCGGGCTAAGGACAACTGAGGACAAGCCATCAGAGAATTGTAAATTGTGCTCAACTCCAAGATATTTATGGGGCGACCAGACTCCTCCAGAGTCCATAGTCCCTGCGCCTTTAACGAGTCCCAGGCAGCTCCCCAGCCCAGCAGGCTGGCGTCCTTTGTCACAATCACTCAGGAAGGCCTCCGGAAGCATGTGCCCTGAGATAGATGCTCCCGAGAAGGCCACACGGGAGAGTCTCTTGTCACCTGATCTAGATCTATCCTCTGAGACAGATCCGAATGGTCCCCGTTCCATTGTCTGAGCATGAATAAATGCAGAGCTCTCAAATGGAATTGAGCAAAGGGAATGATGTCCATGGAAGCGACCATCAGACCAATTACCTCCATACATTTAGCCACTGATGGCCGAATAGTAGACTGCAGAGAGGCAGAGAGTCCATTTTGAAGGACAGTACCCTAAGAAACTTTTTGAGACACTTTAGGTCTAGAATAGGACAAAAAGTTCCCTCCTTTTTGGGAACCACAAACAGATTTGAATAGAATCCTAGACGCTGTTCCCTTATAGGAACTGGAACTCTCTCTCCCAGGGAAGAAAGGTCCCGGACGCAATTCAAGAAAACCTCTCTTTCTCCAACATAGGTGTGTCCGGTCCACGGCGTCATCCTTACTTGTGGGATATTCTCTTCCCCAACAGGAAATGGCAAAGAGCCCAGCAAAGCTGGTCACATGATCCCTCCTAGGCTCCGCCTACCCCAGTCATTCTCTTTGCCGTTGTACAGGCAACATCTCCACGGAGATGGCTTAGAGTTTTTTAGTGTTTAACTGTAGTTTTTATTATTCAATCAAGAGTTTGTTATTTTGAAATAGTGCTGGTATGTACTATTTACTCAGAAACAGAAAAGAGATGAAGATTTCTGTTTGTATGAGGAAAATGATTTTAGCAACCGTAACTAAAATCCATGGCTGTTCCACACAGGACTGTTGAGAGCTACTAACTTCAGTTGGGGGAACAGTATGCAGTCTCTTGCTGCTTGAGGTATGACAAATTCTAACAAGACGATGTAATGCTGGAAGCTGTCATTTTCCCTATGGGATCCGGTAAGCCATGTTTATTACGATCATAAATAAGGGCTTCACAAGGGCTTATTAAGACTGTAGACTTTTCTGGGCTAAATCGATTCATTATTAACACATATTTAGCCTTGAGGAATCATTTTATCTGGGTATTTTGATATAAGAATATCGGCAGGCACTGTATTAGACACCTTATTACTTAGGGACTTTCCCAAAGCATAAGCAGAGCCTCATTTTCGCGCCGGTGTGGCGCACTTGTTTTTGAGAGGCATGGCATGCAGTCGCATGTGTGAGGAGTTCTGATACTTAGAAAAGACTTTCTGAAGGCATCATTTGGTATCGTATTCCCCTTTGGGCTTGGTTGGGTCTCAGCAAAGCAGATACCAGGGACTGTAAAGGGGTTAAAGTTTAAAATGGCTCCGGTTCCGTTATTTTAAGGGTTAAAGCTTCCAAATTTGGTGTGCAATACTTTTAAGGCTTTAAGACACTGTGGTGAAAATTTGGTGAATTTTGTACAATTCCTTCATGTTTTTTCGCAATTGCAGTAATAAAGTGTGTTCAGTTTAAAATTTAAAGTGACAGTAACGGTTTTATTTTAAAACGTTTTTGTACTTTGTTATCAAGTTTATGCCTGTTTAACATGTCTGAACTACCAGATAGACTGTGTTCTGAATGTGGGGAAGCCAGAATTCCTATTCATTTAAATAAATGTGATTTATGTGATAATGACAATGATGCCCAAGATGATTCCTCAAGTGAGGGGAGTAAGCATGGTACTGCATCATTCCCTCCTTCGTCTACACGAGTCTTGCCCACTCAGGAGGCCCCTAGTACATCTAGCGCGCCAATACTCCTTACTATGCAACAATTAACGGCTGTAATGGATAATTCTGTCAAAAAACATTTTAGCCAGAATGAACACTTGTCAGCGTAAGCGCGGCTGCTCTGTTTTAGATACTGAAGAGCATGGCAACGCTGATACTAATATCTCTGAAGGGCCCCTAACCCAGTCTGATGGGGCCAGGGAGGTTTTGTCTGAGGGGGAAATTACTGATTCAGGGAACATTTCTCAACAGGCTGAACTTGATGTGATTGCATTTAAATTTAAGTTGGAACATCTCCGCATTCTGCTTAAGGAGGTATTATCCACTCTGGATGATTGTGACAAGTTGGTCATCCCAGAGAAGCTATGTAAAATGGACAAGTTCCTAGAGGTGCCGGGGCTCCCAGAAGCTTTTCCTATACCCAAGCGGGTGGCGGACATTGTTAATAAAGAATGGGAAAGGCCCGGTATTCCTTTCGTCCCTCCCCCCATATTTAAAAAATTGTTTCCTATGGTCGACCCCAGAAAGGACTTATGGCAGACAGTCCCCAAGGTCGAGGGAGCGGTTTCCACTTTAAACAAACGCACCACTATACCCATAGAGGATAGTTGTGCTTTCAAAGATCCTATGGATAAAAAATTAGAAGGTTTGCTTAAAAAGATGTTTGTTCAGCAGGGTTACCTTCTACAACCAATTGCATGCATTGTCCCTGTCGCTACAGCCGCATGTTTCTGGTTCGATGAGCTGATAAAGGCGGTCGATAGTGATTCTCCTCCTTATGAGGAGATTATGGACAGAATCAATGCTCTCAAATTGGCTAATTCTTTCACCCTAGACGCCACTTTGCAATTGGCTAGGTTAGCGGCTAAGAATTCTGGGTTTGCTATTGTGGCGCGCAGAGCGCTTTGGTTGAAATCTTGGTCGGCTGATGCGTCTTCCAAGAACAAGCTACTTAACTTTCCTTTCAAGGGGAAAACGCTGTTTGGCCCTGACTTGAAAGAGATTATCTCTGATATCACTGGGGGTAAGGGCCACGCCCTTCCTCAGGATCGGCCTTTCAAGGCAAAAAATAAACCTAATTTTCGTCCCTTTCGTAGAAACGGACCAGCCCGAGGTGCTACGTCCTCTAAGCAAGAGGGTAATACTTCTCAAGCCAAGCCAGCTTGGAGACCAATGCAAGGCTGGAACAAGGGAAAGCAGGCCAAGAAACCTGCCACTGCTACCAAGACTGCATGAAATGTTGGCCCCCGATCCGGGACCGGATCTGGTGGGGGGCAGACTCTCTCTCTTCGCTCAGGCTTGGGCAAGAGATGTTCTGGATCCTTGGGCGCTAGAAATAGTCTCCCAAGGTTATCTTCTGGAATTCAAGGGACTTCCCCCAAGGGGGAGGTTCCACAGGTCTCAGTTGTCTTCAGACCACATAAAAAGACAGGCATTCTTACATTGTGTAGAAGACCTGTTAAAAATGGGAGTGATTCATCCTGTTCCATTAAGAGAACAAGGGATGGGGTTCTACTCCAATCTGTTCATAGTTCCCAAAAAAGAGGGAACGTTCAGACCAATCTTAGATCTCAAGATCTTAAACAAGTTTCTCAAGGTTCCATCGTTCAAGATGGAAACCATTCGAACTATTCTTCCTTCCATCCAGAAAGGTCAATTCATGACCACGGTGGATTTAAAGGATGCGTATCTACATATTCCTATCCACAAGGAACATCATCGGTTCCTAAGGTTCGCATTCCTGGACAAGCATTACCAGTTCGTGGCGCTTCCTTTCGGATTAGCCACTGCTCCAAGGATTTTCACAAAGGTACTAGGGTCCCTTCTAGCTGTGCTAAGACCAAGGGGCATTGCTGTAGTACCTTACTTGGACGACATTCTGATTCAAGCGTCGTCCCTTCCTCAAGCAAAGGCTCACACGGACATCGTCCTGGCCTTTCTCAGATCTCACGGATGGAAAGTGAACGTGGAAAAGAGTTCTCTATCTCCGTCAACAAGGGTTCCCTTCTTGGGAACAATAATAGACTCCTTAGAAATGAGGATATTTCTGACAGAGGCCAGAAAAACAAAGCTTCTAGACTCTTGTCGGATACTTCATTCCGTTCCTCTTCCTTCCATAGCTCAGTGCATGGAAGTGATCGGGTTGATGGTAGCGGCTATGGACATAGTTCCTTTTGCGCGCATTCATCTAAGACCATTACAACTGTGCATGCTCAGTCAGTGGAATGGGGATTATACAGACTTGTCTCCGAAGATACAAGTAAATCAGAGGACCAGAGACTCACTCCGTTGGTGGCTGTCCCTGGACAACCTGTCACGAGGGATGACATTCCGCAGACCAGAGTGGGTCATTGTCACGACCGACGCCAGTCTGATGGGCTGGGGCGCGGTCTGGGGATCCCTGAAAGCTCAGGGTCTTTGGTCTCGGGAAGAATCTCTTCTACCGATAAATATTCTGGAACTGAGAGCGATATTCAATGCTCTCAAGGCTTGGCCTCAGCTAGCGAGGGCCAAGTTCATACGGTTTCAATCAGACAACATGACAACTGTTGCGTACATCAACCATCAGGGGGGAACAAGGAGTTCCCTAGCGATGGAAGAAGTGACCAAAATCATTCTATGGGCGGAGTCTCACTCCTGCCACCTGTCCGCTATCCACATCCCAGGAGTGGAAAATTGGGAAGCGGATTTTCTGAGTCGTCAGACATTGCATCCGGGCGAGTGGGAACTCCATCCGGAAATCTTTGCCCAAGTCACTCAGCTGTGGGGCATTCCAGACATGGATCTGATGGCCTCTCGTCAGAACTTCAAAGTTCCTTGCTACGGGTCCAGATCCAGGGATCCCAAGGCGGCTCTAGTGGATGCACTAGTAGCACTTTGGACCTTCAAACTAGCTTATGTGTTCCCGCCGTTCCCTCTCATCCCCAGGCTGGTAGCCAGGATCAATCAGGAGAGGGCGTCGGTGATCTTGATAGCTCCTGCGTGGCCACGCAGGACTTGGTATGCAGATCTGGTGAATATGTCATCGGCTCCTCCTTGGAAGCTACCTTTGAGACGAGACCTTCTTGTTCAGGGTCCGTTCGAACATCCGAACCTGGTTTCACTCCAGCTGACTGCTTGGAGATTGAACGCTTGATCTTATCGAAGCGAGGGTTCTCAGATTCTGTTATCGATACTCTTGTTCAGGCCAGAAAGCCTGTAACTAGAAAGATTTACCACAAAATTTGGAAAAAATATATCTGTTGGTGTGAATCTAAAGGATTCCCTTGGGACAAGGTTAAGATTCCTAAGATTCTATCCTTCCTTCAAGAAGGATTGGAAAAAGGATTATCTGCAAGTTCCCTGAAGGGACAGATTTCTGCCTTGTCTGTGTTACTTCACAAAAAGCTGGCAGCTGTGCCAGATGTTCAAGCCTTTGTTCAGGCTCTGGTTAGAATTAAGCCTGTTTACAAACCTTTGACTCCTCCTTGGAGTCTCAATTTAGTTCTTTCAGTTCTTCAGGGGGTTCCGTTTGAACCCTTACATTCCGTTGATATTAAGTTATTATCTTGGAAAGTTTTGTTTTTAGTTGCAATCTCTTCTGCTAGAAGAGTTTCAGAATTATCTGCTCTGCAGTGTTCTCCTCCTTATCTGGTGTTCCATGCAGATAAGGTGGTTTTACGTACTAAACCTGGTTTTCTTCCAAAAGTTGTTTCTAACAAAAACATTAACCAGGAGATTATCGTACCTTCTCTGTGTCCGAAACCAGTTTCAAAGAAGGAACGTTTGTTGCACAATTTGGATGTTGTTCGCGCTCTAAAATTCTATTTAGATGCTACAAAGGATTTTAGACAAACATCTTCCTTGTTTGTTGTTTATTCTGGTAAAAGGAGAGGTCAAAAAGCAACTTCTACCTCTCTCTCTTTTTGGATTAAAAGCATCATCAGATTGGCTTACGAGACTGCCGGACGGCAGCCTCCCGAAAGAATCACAGCTCATTCCACTAGGGCTGTGGCTTCCACATGGGCCTTCAAGAACGAGGCTTCTGTTGATCAGATATGTAGGGCAGCGACTTGGTCTTCACTGCACACTTTTACCAAATTTTACAAGTTTGATACTTTTGCTTCTTCTGAGGCTATTTTTGGGAGAAAGGTTTTGCAAGCCGTGGTGCCTTCCATTTAGGTGACCTGATTTGCTCCCTCCCTTCATCCGTGTCCTAAAGCTTTGGTATTGGTTCCCACAAGTAAGGATGACGCCGTGGACCGGACACACCTATGTTGGAGAAAACAGAATTTATGTTTACCTGATAAATTACTTTCTCCAACGGTGTGTCCGGTCCACGGCCCGCCCTGGTTTTTTTAATCAGGTCTGATAATTTATTTTCTTTAACTACAGTCACCACGGTACCATATGGTTTCTCCTATGCAAATATTCCTCCTTAACGTCGGTCGAATGACTGGGGTAGGCGGAGCCTAGGAGGGATCATGTGACCAGCTTTGCTGGGCTCTTTGCCATTTCCTGTTGGGGAAGAGAATATCCCACAAGTAAGGATGACGCCGTGGACCGGACACACCGTTGGAGAAAGTAATTTATCAGGTAAACATAAATTCTGTTTTTTATCTGGTCTGCATATAATTTTGAGAGGTGGAACCTGCCCCTGGGAAGAAAAGTTTTGAATTCTATTTTGTAACCCTGCGATACTATGTCCACAGTCCAGGAATCTGAGACATCTCATATCCAAGCTTGATAAAACAGAGAAGCTCTGCTCCCAACTAGATTCGATCCCAGATCAGGGGCAAACCCTTCATGCTGATTTAGACTCAGCCGCGGGTTTCTTAGATTGCTTCCCCTTGTTCAAGGACTGATTTGGTTTCCAAGAAGACTTGGACAGCTCCTGCTTGGAAGAGGAAGACTTTCCTTTGAAGTTACGAAAGGAAAAAAAATTAGGTCTATTCTTCGTGTCTTGTGGCAGAAAAGACACTTTTCCACCAGTAACATAAGAAATAACGCCCTGCGGGCTAACACAGCAAAGCAAGATGTGACGGATTCCTGGCTACCCGACTAGGTAGCTCCGCCAAACGGGTCCTTCTGCTGCATGGAACAAGCTACTATGTAGCCCAGGAAAGTGATTCTAGCAGGAGCCCACCTAAATGACTAGACAGACTAGCATTCAGGTGAAATAAGAACTGTCTTTATTAGGACAAACACACATCTTTTATATACACACACACACACATCTTGATAAAACAAGGAGACAATGCCACAATTTTTCCTTCATTCCTGCCCCTCCAGACTGACCGGCGCCTCCATAGCAACCATAGTCCCACAGAATCCCAGGACACAGTGGTGACGGTTTTGGGGTGATCCCGAGGGATCGGCGGCACTTCCACATCATTTGAAAGCTATCGGTCCCCAGATGCCGCAGTCCAAAAAGCGGCGTGATTCTTTATTGGGGTCCGGAGATACAGCCCGTTAAAGTTATGGTGGTAGGGGTGTCCAAAACCCCCGGTTCCAAAAGCAGCTCCCCCACCTCGTCTTCCCTAGGGGCTACTAATCCCCAAAAGAGCGGAGCTCTGAGGCACATGGTTGCTGGAGCGACCAGGGGTAAAGTTAGCGGGTGTCCTGCTGTCCTGTGGCCGACCGGGAGTTCCAGGAGCCCGGACAGCCTGAGACGGCTAGGTGGGTGTCCGTGGTGAGGCGGCCGACCGGGAGTTCCAGGGGCCCAGCCAGCCTAGGAGGGTTTTCCTGGTCATACTCCAGCTTTTCACAAGACAAGCAAACCAAAGCTTCCAGGGATTGGTAAAAACAATGGGTGGTGGGTCCGGACTTCTACCTCAATAACTCAAAGCCAACTCAAATATAGACTGTGATCCCTCACACACAGTTAAAAACTAGTACATAGAAAATAAAAAATAAGAGTGGCACACTAGGCTGAGTTATAGATATAAATATATAAATAAATATTTAAAAACTAAAATACTTTCAAATAGAAATATAAAGGTATGGCACACTAATAAATAAATATGGTGGGTATAAATCAATAGATATAAAGATGCAATATCGTATAAAAGAATTGATATACTGATCAAAAATACTATCAAAAGATTAATTTAATATAGGAATGCATAAAAATTTAACAATTCCTAAAATGTTTAATCAATCAACTATATAGACAGGTACATTCAAATAAGAAAAGAAAAAAGATGTGGCCACATCTGATAGAACTGAAATAATAAATCGCTAAAAAAGTAAATTCTAAAACTAATATATGTAGTAGCATATACTAAAAATAATTCATATATGGGGGGGCGGAGCCAGCTATCCAAGGACAGAGACGTGCCTGTGTTAAGCTCCTGACTAAACTTTGACATAACTATGGGTATCTCTATCAAAATTCGTGTTTTGAACACCTACAATAGCATTTAACCATGTCTGGATAACTTTGGTGGAGTTGTGGGGGCTGACTGAGATTGGACTGAGCCGGAGAGCAAACCAGCAATACTACCATGCGGAAGGCCGCGACCATGTGGGAGTCAGAGATGGCGCAGCTCCTTAACAGCCACTTCCACAGTCTCACACAAGCTCTTCATGAGGCTTTTGGGAATAGCGCACCCTTCAATGAAAACTGTGAGCAAATCACTGCAAATACAAGTTCCTGCTTCGACGCCACAGACTTGGCCACGGACACTGAACAATGTGCAGACGCGTTAACAGCCCCACAGGTGGAAGCCGACAGCAGGCGGCTAGCCTCTACCCCTCTAGCAGCAGCAACTCGTGATAGCATCTTAGAAATGGGGATGGATCAGCCAGTCGCTGAGGATGATTGTGCAAAAGCAATACGGGCTCTAAACCCACTACAACCTGCTGCGGCGAAGCCTATGTTAGACTGCCCTAGCTTAGACTGTGTGTTGGAGGTGATTGCTGGTCGGACCCACAGAGTCTCGGCCCCTAAAACGAATGGGGCATGTGTAGCACTTGGAGCTGGAGCACGGGCTTTATTGACTGTGGAAGCCATCACATCGGCTCATGCAGCGGCGGTTACTGCTGAAGCCGAAAAAGGTCATCTCACTTTATTGCGACCCTGGAGTGGCGATATTGATAAGGCCCGACCGGCACTTACATCAACCCAGGCATATGGGTGGGACACACCCGGGAGGGCTCACGCTGATGAGCTCTCTCATAACCCGGGAGTGTCTGCATCTAATGCCACGCTGCATCCAAAGGCTGTTCACTTGCCTGGGACTCTGACTTGTCCATGGGAATTTAAGCTCCGGATAATCGATACTCGCAGCAGCTTGAAAGCTGGGGTAGGATAGAGTCACTGCTCCTATTACCTCCTAGTGGCCTAAACCTATCCACACTGAATGTTAGATTTGATTTTAGACCGCAGAGAGACACTGTTAAAAACGTATTTGACTTGATAGTTCTTGCACTGATATATTATTAATCACTCACTATGTATGTCTGATATTGTGTCTAGCTCTTAGACTACATATGCTACCTCCTATATTTCTATTTGTGCATTTTGTTTGAGTGGAGTCTGTTCTGTGCTTTCCCCTTAGTCAGACTGGGAAATACAGTTACCCAAGTTTATACCTTGACTAATTAACTGTTTAGCATGCTTCGTTATAGTTAAGATAAACGCTGTGTTCATTCTCCTTTTCATTTACTAATTACCTTAGGTACCCATTCATACTAATCTACATTATGTTATGTTGGCAAAATGTTTTTTCAAACACCCACTATATGTGTTTAACTATATATTGCTCTACCGGGCATGTCTTTTGAATCTGAATATTCATCTACATTTTATTACAGTATACTATGCTAACAAACTGCTATTTAAAGTTTAATATGCAGACAAGCTCCTACTTAATTTATTTGCATCATCATTAGGGATGCGCGGGGTATATCTATTTTCTTACATGTTACTTGTTATTAATAGTGAATAAGCTACAACAATTTGGCCTATTAGGAATGTATGTCTAGTCATTGCCTTAAAACCTGGTTCATCACACTTGCTAAAGTACAGCTAAACTATCATCTCCCTATTTATCTCTGAGCTTCGGAGTTGAGTACTGACCCCTACGTATGTCCCTTGGGCTTCAGTATAACTATTAGACATGGCGTGACTGCCTGCGGCCGGGGCGGCGTGACGCCTATACTCCACAAATGCACAGCTCAGGGGAAATATTACAGTTATAGCCTTGTACCGCAGCGTTTACCAAATTGTGCAAGCAATGTTTATAATGTACTTTGCGGCAAGGCTCTAGATATGCTATCTATGCTACATTCCGTACATATTTAATCTCACAAACTTAAATCTGCTGTGAGGCCCTTTGCCCCCTTAGCTTGCCAAAAAGAATGGGTATGCTTATTTTTCCTTATATTATATGCCTAATACTACTAGAAAGACGCTCCCATAGTAACCTTCAAATCTTTAGTTGCCCTATTTATCTACAGTTGATACCCTACAATTCAACAGTCTCCTGCGTTATCTATATTTACTAATAGTTTTCAACCCACCACCTCCCCCCCCCCCACTGTATATAATATGCCTCCTAATTCAGGGGGATTAACTATGTGGCTTATCTTGCCCATGCCATGCAATCAATACCTCCCTAACACTCTTCTTTACATATTACCACAGAGATGGCTCTAATCACTACATATTCTTCAGCAGGTCTGATTATCATAACTTTTCAGAAGAGTCTCTGATTGTTTGCTTCAACATGCTATTTCCATTTAAGAATATTACCTTCGTTGTGGTTATCACTTGGTATGTTAATTATCACCCTAAACAGGTCCAATAGTGGCCTATTGCATTACAGTACTATAAAAATAAAAAATGAGGTTTATAAGATGTGGTCCATGAGTGGCCTATTCATCCCCAGATACCTTCTATAAATAAGTATTATCACTCCAATATCTGAGGTCCAAATGTGGCCTGCTTAATTCATTTTAGAGGGTTTATAAGTAGAATAATATCCACCATTAATGATGCGCACCGCATTTTCTCTCCTAACCTGTATCGAGCAATACTACTTATCCAAAGATTACTGTTATTTTAATATAATGTACGCATAGCCTTCTAACTGTACTGCATACATATGTTGTATTTTTTTTCTTTGTGTGCTCATCGTATATTTTTTGAGTATATGTTTGCATTTAAACCTCAATAAAATATGAATGTTCAAAAAAAAAAAAAAAAAAAAAAAAAATTCATATATATCTAAACCGTAATAAAGGCGACTGTAGTTTCAGTTAGAAAAACATTGATTGAATCAAAATCAGCCTGGAAAGTCCATAACCTATAAGATGGTCTGTGAGGCTCTGATTATAAAAAGCGTTTAGGCAGATATGAATAAATAATTATGGTCTGCAGCCAACATATAAGTAATGAAGCAAATTGTCACTTCGCAAATGTCCTGTGTATCTTAAGTAAGTCCTTAAGTGCAACAAGCGCTGACCGGTCAGTTTCGAAAACGCACAAATGCTGGGATGAAATAACTTGAACGTACCTGACAGACTTGATGGTTGTAAGCGGCTCCAGTGCTGTGTGGGCGCTCACGACAGAGCAGTCAGCTGCGGGCACTACACGCTGAGTATTCTTTAACTCCCAAGCGTGGCTCCAGCGTCTTCACTGTCAGTGTGTACGTATCTTCGTCACCTGACTGGATTGACCAATCCAGACAGTGGAAAAGCGTGTAAAATTTGAAAGGCTCAATGATACTCTCAAATGTTTGGAGTAAAAAAAGTAAAGTTGGTACTGTAAAGGTCACAGATTGTAAGTCATTCTTCCAGGGATTGTGGTTGCTCTGAGGAGCCCAAAACCATTGAGAAACAATAGGGGTTAGGTTATAGGGGGTAGGGGTTTAACCCTTACAGCCTGGTATCCATGACACCAGATATATTGGCTCCCAGTTTAATGACCTGCATGGTAGCATCAGAAATAAAGGAATTGGCTAGCTTGAGAGCTTTAATCCTGTCTTGGATCTCCTCTAAAGGAATCTCTACCTGAAATGCATCAGACAAGGCGTCGTACCAAAACGATGCCGAACTAGACAAAGTGGCAATACATTCTGCAGGTTGCCATTGAAGGCCCTGATGAACGTACATCTTCTTCAAATAAGCCTCTAGCTTTTTGTCCATTGGATCCTTAAAAGAGCAGCTATCCTCTATAGGAATAGTAGTTCTCTTAGCCAGAGTAGAAAAGGCCCCTACTACTTTAGGCACCATGCGCCATGAATCCCTAATGGAGTCAGTAACAGGAAACATATTTTTAAAGACAGGAGACGGGGGAAAAAGGAATCCCTGGTTTCTACCATTCCTGTGCAATAAACCTCCGTTGCACGGTCTGGAACAGGAAAAACACTTCCACAGTGGAAGGAACATCATAGTAGTTGCTAAGTTTACTAGATTTCTTAGGGTTGACAACGTCAGGCGTATCGGAGTCGTCCAAAGTAGCCAAAACCTCCTTTAGTAATGCATGAAGGTGTTCAAGCTTAAATCTTAAGGATACCACTTCAGAATCAGATGAAGGAATTATACTGTCCGATTCTGAGATTTCACCCTTAGAAGCTACCGACGTGTCCTGCTCCTTCCCATGAGAGAGGGCAACCTGAGTAGCGGTGGGAAGAACAGCAACCTTGTTATCTGAAGCTATAGTTTTCCTCTTGCATTTTCCCTTTAGCAAAGGAAAAGCAGATAATACCACAGAAGATACCCGAGCAGCAAATTCTGCAGGAAATATACGCCTACAGGAGGCTGAGAGGAACCGAAGGGCACTGCATGTGATGCCATAGAGGCTTGGGACGCTATAGGAGAAAGCTGTGGCATTGCCTGAACAGCATCATCCTGAGAGACGTTAGGCTCAGCAAAAAAAAAAGTTTATCTTTACATTTCAATGTCCTCTCTACAAATGAGAAACAAAATTGCATAGGAGTAACAATGTGGGCTTATAAACACAATAAGCAGATATTCATAAGAGCAGACCCCTGTTCCATGTCAGACATGGCCCTAAAAAAACTGTTTTAAGAAAAGAAAAAACTTTGCTTTTAACACAATCTTTCCCCCAGAAAAAGAACCACAAGTCATTTCAGTATCAGAGAGAAAAATGTACTGTCACTTTAAATTGTTCCCTGCTCAGAGCGGTAACGTTTAACCTTAGAGAAGCAGAGCCTTAGTATTCTTTCAAAAATAAACCTTACAATGTCAGCCTCTATACCTCAGCTGAACTGAGGTGCCTACCTGCCCCTTCCGGTTTACAGAACTGCCAGAGACACAGAGGGCAACACGCTGATTCAGACCTCCATTAGACCACAGCCGAGACAGCTCTGTTAGCTGAGGAGCGGAAAGGAAAGAAGTCATGTGACCAGTGGGAAAACTAGCTGCGCAACAAATGCGGCGCGCAAAAAAATAACAGACCCGCTCAGTCTAAGCCCGCCCACTGGCTGCTCCAAAACTGAGGCGACTAGCTGACAAGCTGGTAATTCACTTGAGTCCTAAATTCCGCTTTCACCACACTACAGTGACAGAAACAGCCAGACTCATAGAGATAATATATACTATCAGGGTAATTTCTATACATATAAAAACAGCCAGTATTGGGGGGGGGGGGGGGAGCTTAGCCACGAACGGAGATAGCCGCACTTTGTTAGAGCTCTGTGGTCCCTGTTGCTCTTAGCATAAAATTAACATTTTCCTAGCGACCAGATATGCATCAAAGACCTTGGGAGTAGTTAAAATAACCACCGGCATACAAAACCAGGCTTTTAGAAGAACCGACAGCCATAATTTACAGATAATCGCATGTCCCAGGGAAAGGGATGAAAAAGAGGGTGACCGATCTGCAACACGTCCCGGTGCTTGGAGCGGATCAGAGCCAATAAGTGGGCACACATTCAGGCATACTCACCGAGGACATCAGGTACTGTGCAGATACACCGGAGGAAAACCTCCGCGCACCGCTACCTAGCTGGGCCTCTACACGCGATCACGGTTACAAGCCACACCCACGTGGCCAGAACAGACCAGGCTGTGTACGAGCCTGAGACACTAAGCACTATAAGTAGTGCGTTAAGGCCGCAGACACAACCCTCAGACACCATAAATGACAAGGGGCAGCGGCGACAACATTTAAGGGTGTACAGGCCAAGGAGAATTACTGACAGCAGTAGGAAAATTCACGCACACCCTTCATTATAGGCCCTAACCCCCTGGGCGCACTGCATGAGAGGTCTACAGATCTATTATGGCCTAGAACTCTAACTAAACCTGTAAAACGACCGTTCCTGAGTATTGATCATATCTCCAGGAGTGAGTCTGCAGTCCGGCTGGAGAGTACAATTAGGCTCAGAGAGCACAGTATAAAATATAGCAATTCCATCATACCTAGAGACCATTTAAAGAGGCAGGGGGCTGAGTAATTGGAATCCCTCCTGGGCTAGAAAAAATAAAAATAAATAACTAGGCTTGAGGGGCATCTGGTTTTGGCAGAGGAGAAACTTTGTCACATGTAATGGCAAGCAAAAGAAATGCTAAATTACTGAAAAACGCACAAGCTTCAGCCATGGAGAACTATTTAATCCCAGCAGACCCAGCAACTTCTGCAGGGGGGTCTAATCAGGGCCCAGCTAAACAAATCACTACAGCACAGACGCACGACCCGGGAACACAAACCCAGACTCATGCTTATCTTACAAAAGAAGACATTAGCCATCTATCCTCGAAAGAAGATATCAAAACTGCCATGCAGGACTTCAGATCCATGTTTGGAGAGCTGAAAAGGCTGTGGATCAACGTGTTACCCTTGTGGAGGAAAAGCAGGAATCCCTCAGCTCAGATCTGCAAAATCAGACCAGCTTTCTGCAAGCCCAGGAGGGCATTGTACAAACACCTATGGACCGTATAGAGGACTTAGAAAATAGGAGCAGGAGGAATAACCTCAGACTAAGAGGTATATCAGAGGCAGTCGATCCTCCTGCTCTTCAGACCTATATACAAGATTTTATTAAGCACCTCAAAAACAATGACACAGCACAAGAGGTATAGATTGAGAGAGCTCACATGGCCTTACGTCCCAAGCCACCAAGTAGAGCCCCTCCGAGGGATGTCATAATGAAACTTTTGTCCTTCAAAGATAAGGAAGAAATCTTAAGGCTCGCCAGAACACAGCATCCAATAGAATTTAGGGGTTTGGAGGTCCAGATTTATTCAGACCTATGCCCCACAATGCTGCAAAAACGGTGGGACATGAGATTTGTCACATCTGTGCTAAAAGAGAAAGGGATACCCTATAGATGGGGGTTTCCTACCTGCCTGATTGCTACAAAGAACAACACCTCATATGTCCCGGATCGGGGGCTACTCCTTCATGCTGTCTTAGAGGCAGCAGCAGGTTTTTTGGCCTGCTTTCTCTTGTTCCAAGCCTGGTTAGGTCTCCAGACTGGCTTGGACTGGGCAAAATTTCCTTCTTGTTTTGCAGTAGAGGAAGTTGAAGCTGCGCCACTCTTGAAGTTTCGAAAGGAACGAAAATTAGTCTGTTTGGTCCTTAATTTGTTGGACCTATCCTGGGGAAGGGGATGTTGAGAAGCTTATAATTTGAAGTAACGTCAGCTGACCAGGATTTAAGCCATAGCGCCCTACGCGCCTGAATGGCAAAACCTGAATTCTTAGCCGTTAGCTTTGTTAAATGAAAAACAGAATTTATGCTTAATTGATAAATTACTTTCTCCAACGGTGTGTCCGGTCCACGGCGTCATCCATTACTTGTGGGAAATGTTCTCCCCCACAGGGAAAGGCAAGGAGAGCACACAGCAAGAGCTGTCCATATAGCTCCCCCTCTGGCTCCGCCCCCCAGTCATTCGACCGAGGGTTAGGAGAAAAAGGAGAAACTATAGGGTGCCGTGGTGACTGTAGTGTATAAAGAAAAAATTTTCAACCTGATTAAAAAAAAAAAAAAAAAACCAGGGCGGGCCGTGGACCGGACACACCGTTGGAGAAAGTAATTTATCAGGTAAGCATAAATTCTGTTTTCTCCAACATTGGTGTGTCCGGTCCACGGCGTCATCCATTACTTGTGGGAACCAATACCAAAGCTTTAGGACACGGATGAAGGGAGGGAGCAAATCAGGTTACCTAAACAGAAGGCACCACGGCTTGCAAAACCTTTCTCCCAAAAACAGCTTCCGAAGAAGCAAAAATATCAAATTTGTAGAATTTGGCAAAAGTGTGCAGAGAAGACCAAGTCGCTGCCTTACATATCTGGTCAACAGAAGCCTCGTTCTTATAGGCCCATGTGGAAGCCACAGCCCTAGTAGAGTGAGCTGTGATACGGTCAGGAGGCTGCCGTCCGGCATGCTCATAAGCCAAGGGGATAATGCTTTTCAGCCAGAAAGAGAGAGAGGTAGCAGTAGCTTTTTGACCTCTCCTCTTACCAGAGTAAACGACAAACAAGGATGAGGTTTGTCTAAAATCTTTTGTTGCTTCTAAATAGAACTTTAAAGCACGAACAACATCTAAATTGTGTAATAAACGTTCCTTCTTTGAAACTGGATTCGGACACAAAGAAGGAACAACTATTTCCTGGTTGATGATCTTGTTGGAAACAACTTTTGGAAGAAAACCAGGCTTAGTACGCAAAACAACCTTATCTGAATGGAACACCAGATAGGGTGGATCACACTGCAAAGCAGATAATTCAGAAACTCTTCTAGCAGAAGAAATAGCAACCAAAAACAGAACTTTCCAAGATAGTAACTTAATATCTATGGAATGTAAAGGTTCAAACGGAACCCCTTGAAGAACTGAAAGAACTAAATTTAGACTCCAAGGAGGAGTCATGGGTCTGTAAACAGGCTTGATTCTAACCAAAGCCTGAACAAAAGCTTGTATATCTGGCAAAGCTGCTAGTCGTTTGTGCAACAAGACGGATAATGCAGAAATCTGTCCTTTTAGAGAACTAGCTGACAATCCTTTATCCAAACCTTCTTGGAGAAAGGAGAGAATCTTTGGAATTTTAATCTTACTCCAGGAGAATCCTTTGGATTCACACCAACAGATATATTTTTTTCCATATTTTATGGTAAATCTTTCTAGTCACAGGTTTTCTGGCTTGGACCAGAGTATCAATCACAGAATTTGAAAACCCACGCTTGGATAAAATCAAGCGTTCAATTTCCAAGCAGTCAGCTGCAGAGAAACTAAATTGGGATGTTCGAATGGACCTTGTACTAGAAGGTCCTGTCTCAAAGGTAGCTTCCATGGTGGAGCCGATGACATATTCACCAGGTCTGCATACCAAGTCCTGCGTGGACACGCAGGAGCTATCAGAATCACCGAGGCCTTCTCCTGTTTGATCCTGGCTATGAGCCTGGGGAGGAGAGGAAACGGTGGAAACACATATGCTAGGTTGAACAACCAAGGCGCCACTAATGCATCCACTAGAGTTGCCTTGGGATCCCTGGATCTGGACCCGTAGCAAGGAATCTTGAAGTTCTGACGGGACGCCATTAGATCCATGTCTGGAATGCCCCATAATTGGGTTAACTGAGCAAAGACCTCCGGATGGAGTTCCTACTCCCCCGGATGGAAAGTCTGACGACTCAAATAGTCCGCCTCCCAGTTGTCTACTCCTGGGATGTGAATAGCAGATAGATGGCAGGAGTGATTCTCTGCCCATTGGATTATCTTGGTTACTTCCTTCATCGCTAGGGAACTCTTTGTTCCCCCCTGATGATTGATGTACGCAACAGTCGTTATGTTGTCCGACTGAAATCTTATGAACCTGGCTTCCGCTAGCTGAGGCCAAGCCAGGAGCGCATTGAATATAGTCTTTTGGAGGATGGTAGTGGTAAGGGGATTCTCAACACCAAAGAGCGTAGATTTCTTACCCCCACCCATCCGTCTACCCCTTACTATTACCACCTTCCAAAGATACATAAAGATCGCTTCAAACCACCTGGTCGTCCCATCATTGCGGGTATCAATAGCATCACAGATAGGTTATCTCAATACATTGACAATTTCTTACAAAAGTACGTTCACAATTTGCCTTCATTCATCCGTGACACTACTGATTTACTATTCAAAATCAAAGATTTCAAACAAGAGGCAGGTGCGTTGTGGATAACAGCTGACGTCAGCGCCCTGTAATATATCTCATGAATTAGGTATCTACACCACTAAGTATTACTTAGATACTGATATTTATATGCCCAACATTCAAAAAGAATATATTCTGACACTCATTAATTTCATACTCAAACACAATTATTTTCAATTTTTAGATAATTTTTATTTACAGATTAAGGGAACGGCCATGGGCACCAGGTTTGCCCCCAGCTTTGCGAATCTCTTTATGGGATTTTTTGAGGAGAAATATATTTACAACTCCAACTGGGGGGCAAACCTGGTGTTCTATGGCCGTTATATAGATGATTTGATTTTCATTTTCAAGGGTACAGTAGAGGAGGCCAGTTTATTCTGTACATACCTCAATAATAATTCTATGGGCATTCAATTCACTTCTAAGATTCAACGAGAATCTATTGAATTCCTTGACTTAAATTTAACATGGGACACTGAACAAAATATAGCCACATCCACATACTTCAAAACTGTGGATTGTAATAATTTCCTCCATTACAATAGCAATCACTATCACCAATGGAAAAAAAGTATACCATACAGCCAATTCTGCAGAATTAGAAGAAATTGCAGCTCATTAGATAAATTCTGTGAACAATCAAAAATCCTTATTCAGAGATTTGAAGAAAAGGGTTATCCTAGAGATATCATCATGACCGGATATGAGAAAGCATACCACCTAGATAGATCAAGTATCCTTTGCACTAAAAAAGCAATAAAACCTAATAATGACCACTAGAGAGACACTTCAACAACCCTGCTTCGTAACACAATTTAATTCTAATGCAAAACGTATAAAAAAAGTGTTACAAAAACACTGGCCTATTCTATTGAAAGACCCCATTCTGAAAAAAGATCTACAAAACACACCAAATGTGATATACAAAAGAGCACCCACCATTAAACAAACTTTAGCCCCCAGTAAGATAGTCATTTCCAAGAAAGCTAGAGTAAAACATACACAAAATAACCCTAAGAGAAAAGGAATTTTTAAATGTGGTAAAATCAGGTGCCATATGTGTAAACATATTACACACAAAATCAAAACAATTAAATCACATGTCACTGGAGAAATCTTTACCATTAATGAGTATCTGACATGCAGTTCCTCATACGTAATCTATGTTCTGTCATGCAGATGTGGACAACAGTATTTGGGGCGCACCATTCGAAATGTCCGCACGAGATGGAGCGAACATAATCGAAACATTAAGAAAAAATCCATGAAACATAGTGTATCTAGGCACTATGTCCATGAACATAATGGAGAATCCTGTCCTTTCACTATAACACCTCTTGAAAGCATTCACAGCTCTCACAGATATAACAGATTCACGAAACTTCGCCAAAGGGAGACCTATTGGATTTTCAGATTTGGCTCCCTTTTTCCCAATGGCCTTAATGAGGTAATAGACTCTGCGGCCTTTTAGTCAAATATTGGTCTCCGTGTACATAATCAGTTAAGTAGAACTCTATCTCTAAATGGGAGTTTCTCCAACCCATACACGCACCACATTTGTCCCCACCCACATTATACAGCAAGCGCTGAAAATGGACACCAGGACATCACTTATTTGGTCCACCACATATTATTACCTAATTTAAATTACTATATTTCACATGATCATTATTGTTTCAGAATATGACCAATACAATATGACCACAGCCCACCACTTACCCATCACTGATATGGGGAAATTTGCACTAGCATCACGTACTCACCTCTTCCAGACTATAGAAGGGACTTTAGGGATTCTATAACCTCACACCCCTCTGCCCAGTATTCACTTACATCATCACCCAATACATGATGACGTCATTTTTTGTACACGCCCTTATAGCTTCACATGATAGTCAGTAATAGGCACATTCGGGACAACTATGTTCCCCTTCAATAATTATTTCACATTTTATTGTACACGCTCCCATAGCTTCACATGATAGTTAGTAATAGGCACATTTGGGCCAATAATCATTACATACGAGGGATAGCATCACCACAGTACGTAATAATTCACGCACCATCATAAGAAATATGTAGACACACGATATCTTCTCAGGGTTGAGTAAATAAAGTTACACTATGATATTCCAATATCTAATAATAGTTTACCTATAGTCTTATAGATACCAAACAAATTTCTTTACCGATTTTCTATTATCATATGTTCTGGTATTGATTCACTATTAAGTCTAACGATCTGGGGATCCAATTTTTTGGTTTGGGACCCGGGTTTCACTACAAAATTAGCCGATAGCATAGAGTGTTAATGTAACAACTGTCTCTTTAAATCATGTTAAGATGCAAAACTTATAAGATGCAAAACTTATATCATGATGATCAATTTGATAGATCGAATGGTGATTGCATTGCTCCTATGTAAAAACAACAAATAGGGGTGTGTAAATATTTATCGAGAATAGAACCTTGTAATTGGTCCGTTTTTTCCACCTATCAAAGGGACGAGTTTTTGTTTCGAAATTGTCGAGTTCCGATACAAAGGAATGTATCAACATTAAGTTACTATTATTATATAATGCTCACTGTTGCAATTTGCTACTAAAGATCACTTTGTATGCCAGAAAGTAATACGTTTTTCAACATTTATATACTCCATTTAGTCAGCACCCGCTTTTAAATATATCAGTAATGATAGGCTCATCTGTATACACTTAATGAGAAAGGGGAGGGCCTCAGAAACTGTTTGGTAGTGGCGGCAATAAAAAGCCGAGTTTTTAATGTAGTTTTTATGCCTGATGAAACGGCCAGGAGGGCCGAGAAACGCGTAGCAATATTTTATCTGTATTCTTTTAAACTTGTGCTTGTGAACTTTGTGCAATAAAAGGTTTTAAAACATTTGAACCTGGAGTTTCAATACAAGCACACCACTACCAGACAGCCCAACATACAGGAAAGCCGCTGTATCCAGAACGGAGCCGGAGAGAGCCAGCTGGTCAGCTCTGAGTGCCAGCCCGCTTCCACAAGCACACTGGTGTGCTGTGCCAAAGTGTGAGTACCCTGTGCATATAATATCTGGAGCTCATGCCGAATTCTACCGATTGATACACACATTTGTGCGCCTCTCTTCTTTTGTCTTACTAGCTCTTAGTTCCAAAATGTTTATCGGGAGAAGCGACTCTTCCCGCTACCATAGGCCCTGAGCTTTCAGAGAGTCCCAGACCGCGCCCCACCCCAAGAGGCTGGCGTCGGTCGTGACGATGACCCACTCCGGTCTGCGGAAACTCATTCCCTGAGACAGGTGATCCTGGGTCAACCACCAGAGAAGTGAGTCCCTGGTTACCTGGTCTACTTGAATTTGGGGAGACAAGTCTGTATAGTCCCCATTCCACTGATTGAGCATGCACAGTTGTAATGGTCTTAGATGAATTCGAGCAAAAGGAACCACATCCATTGCTGCGACCATTAGTCCTATTACTTCCATGCATTGAGCTATGGAGGGTTGAGGAATAGAGTGAAGAACTCGACAAGCTTTTAGAAGTTTTGTCTTTCTGACGTCTGTGAGAAAGATCTTCATTTCCACAGAATCTATTATTGTTCCCAGAAAAGGAACCCTTGTGGACGGTGACAGTGAACTTTTTTCTATGTTCACTTTCCACCCGTGAGATCTGAGAAAAGCCAACACAATGTCTGTATGAGCCCTCGCTTTGGAAAGAGACGACGCTTGGATTAGGATGACGTCTAGATAAGGTGCTACAGCGATGCCCCTCGGTCTTAGGACCGCTAGAAGGGACCCTAGCACCTTTGTGAAAATTCTGGGAGCGGTGGCTAAACCGAATGGAAGAGCCACAAACTGGTAATGTTTGTCCAGAAAGGCGAACCTCAGGAACTGATGATGAGATTTGTGGATTGGGATATGCAGATACGCATCCTTTAGATCCACGGTAGTCAAAAATTGACCCTGCTGGATTGTTGGTAAGATTGTCCGAATGGTTTCCATCTTGAAGGATGGAACTCTGAGGAACTTGTTTAAAGGGACAGTATACTGTAAAATAGTTTTCCCTTAATGTGTTTACAATTGCTTTTTTTACCAACTGCAGAGTAAAAAATGTATGAAAATTAACTTTTTAAGGCTTATTTGTGTATATTAAAGCTCTGATTTTGTGTTTTGAAGCCACAACCTAATAAAATGGGTTGAGCTTGTAGGTATAATCAGATCTCATTACTGTATCACATTGTGCACATATACTTGCTTCTTTATCTTATATCTGTCCTTAAAACAATCACCAGTACTTTGAGAGAACAATGGAAAATCAACATTGTATTACCTTATCTCTGCTATAACTGACTGGGAGTGTAATTTCTTCTGCTGGCTGTGTTTACAAAGCTTATCTATAGCTGGAACGCGCGGCCACAAACTTTCAGAATAGGTGGGGATACCACATGCTAAATCAACAATTTCAAATGCCAATACAAGGGTAAAGGAGCTACTTGTAAACAATTTAATACACTCCAGCAGGTAAAGTGGATCATTGGGAACAAATTAAAGGGGAGAAATTTTTTGAGTAAACTGTCCCTTTAATATCTTTAAATCCAGAATTGGCCTGAAAGTTCCCTCTTTTTTGGGAACCACAAACAGGTTTGAGTAAAACCCTAGACCTTGTTCCCCGGAGGGGACTGGGTTTATCACTCCCATCTTTGATAGGTCTCTTACACAATGTAAGAATGCCTGTTTCTTTATCTGGTCTGAAGATAAGCGAGACAGGTGGAACCTTCCCTTTGGAGGAAGTCCCTTGAATTCTAACAGGTATCCCTTGGAAACTATCTCTAGTGCCCAGGGATCCAGAACATCTCTTGCCCAAGCCTGAGCGAAGAGAGATAGTCTGCCCCCTACCAGATCCGGTCCCGGATTGGGGGCTACCCCTTCATGCTGTCTTGGTAGCAGCAGCAGGTTTCTTGGTTTGTTTACCCTTGTTCCAGCCTTGCATGGGCTTCCAAGCGGGTTTGGGCTGGGCCGCGTTACCTTCTTGTCTAGCGGCAGTGGAGTTATTAGCCGGTCCGTTCCTGAAATTGCGAAAGGAACGAAAATTAGACTTGTTCTTAGCCTTAAAAGGCCTATCCTGTGGGAGGGCATGGCCCTTACCCCCAGTGATGTCTGAAATAATTTCCTTCAATTCCGGCCCAAAAAGGGTCTTACCCTTGAAAGGAATATTCAGTAACTTAGTCTTGGACGACACATCTGCCGACCAGGATTTTAGCCAAAGCGCCCTCCGCGCTACTATAGCAAAACCTGAGTTTTTCGCCGCCAATTTCGTTATTTGAAAGGCGGCATCCAATATAAAGGAATTAGCTAACTTTAATGCGTGAATTCTGTCCATGACTTCTTCATAGGAAGTCTCTTTCTGGAGCGACCTTTCTAGTTCTTCGAACCAAAAGGACGCCGCTGAAGTGACAGTAATAACACACGTAGCTGGTTGAAGGATGAACCCTTGCTGAACAAAAATCTTTTTAAGCAATCCTTCCAATTTTTTATCCATAGGATCTTTGAAAGCGCAGCTGTCCGCTATAGGAATAGTTGTGCGCTTCGCTAGTGTTGAAACAGCTCCCTCAACCTTCGGGACCGTTTGCCATGCGTCCCTTCTAGGGTCTACTATGGGAAACATTTTCTTAAATATAGGAGGTGGGGCAAAGGGTACACCTGGCTTCTCCCACTCCTTTTCCACTATGTTCGCTACCCTCTTAGGTATTGGAAAAGCGTCGTCGTGCACTGGGACCTCTAAAAATTTGTCCAATTTGCACAACTTCTCTGGTACTACCATGGAATAACAGTCATCCAGAGTAGCTAATACCTCCTTAAGCAAAGCGCGGAGATGTTCTAGCTTAAACTTAAATGCCACTAGATCAGGTTCTGCCTGTTGAGAAATTTTTCCTGAGTCTGAAATTTCACCCTCAGACAGCCCTTCCCTCACAGCCAATTCCGATTGATGTGAGGGTAAAATAGATAAGGCATCGTCAGCGTCTGATTGTTCATCCTTTTTATCTGTATTTAAAACTGAACAATCACGCTTTCTCTGAAAAACTGGCAGTTTGGATAAAAGATTTGCTATAGAATTATCCACTACTGCTGATAATTGTTGCATAGAAATAAGCACTGGCGCGCTAGGTGTCGCCTGCGCGGGCAAAGCTGGTGTAGACATAGAAGGAGAGGATGTAGAGCTATCCCCACTACCTTCATTAGATAAATCATCTTGGGTAACATTATGAAAAATAACAGAGCTGTCCTGATTTTGTTTGGACGCTATGGCGCAATTATCACAAACACTCGAAGGGGGAACCACATTTGTCTCTATACACACAGAACATAGGTTATCTGATGGAACAGACATGTTAAACAGATTTAGGCAGGCAAACGATGCAATAAAAACTATTTTAAACAAAAACGTTACTGTCTCTTTAAATAATAAAATGACACATTTATTTCTGAATGTTCAAAAAACTATGAAGGCAATATCCGATTTTTCTGAAATTTGGACCCCAGTGTCTTAATGCTTAGAAAGTATTGCACAGCAAATATGGAGCTCTTAAAACAAGCAAACCGGAGCCAATTGTTGGATTTAACCGTTTTTACACACCACAATCCCAGCTACAGCCTTGCTGCAGCTTTTTACCTTCCTTAGGGGTCACCATTCACAGAAAAAAAGCCTTTTGGAGTCACTTTCTGAACCACAGGACCCTCTCACATGAATCTGCATGCACTGCCTTGAAATTCAACTGCACAGCTGAAGTGCCAAAATGAGGCTTCCTCCCTCAGTACACTAGAGTGAAGGGGCCTTCCTGACTAGATTTAGGTGTCTAAAACAAGCCAGATCAATAAAAAACGTTCCCAAGTGTATGTGAGCTTATAAAATATTTCAAATGGTATAATATTGTAATAAAAACCAATCGATTTGGCCCCTAACAGTGTCTACCAGCATAAAAAACAAAAAGGGGAAGCCTGTTATCTTTTTTGCTGAGGTGAAAGAAAAATGGCTTACCGTTTCCCCTGAGGGGAAAAATGACTGTCATCTAGCATTAGCCTGTGTTGTTAGAAGGAGACTAGTCATACCTGAAGCAGATGAGTCTGCAAACTGTTACCCCCAAGTGAAGTTCTCTTGTTTCAACAGTCCTGCGTGGTAACAGTAATGGATTTTAGTTACTTGTGCTAAAATCATAGCCCTCTTAAACAGAAATCTTCATCACTTTTCTGTTATAGAGTAAATAGTACAAGCCAGCACTATTTTAAAATAACAAACTCTTGATAGAAGAATAAAAAACTACAACTAACACCACAAACTCCTCGCCATCCCCGTGGTAGATGCTACTTGTTCAGAGCGGCAAGGAGAATGACTGGGGGGCGGAGCCAGAGGGGGAGCTATATGGACAGCTCTTGCTGTGTGCTCTCCTTGCCTTTCCCTGTGGGGGAGAACATTTCCCACAAGTAATGGATGACGCCGTGGACCGGACACACCAATGTTGGAGAAAACGGCGTCAGAAATAAATGAATTGGCTAACTTAAGAGCTTTAAGCCTATCTAGGATATCATCCAACGGGGTCTCCACCTGTAGAGCCTCTTCAAGAGACTCGAACCAGAAAGCCGCTGCAGCAGTGACTGGGGCAATGCATGCAAGAGGCTGGAGAATAAAACCTTGTTGTATAAAGATTTTCTTAAGGAAACCCTCCAATTTTTTATCCATTGGATCTAGGAAAGCACAACTGTCCTCGACGGGGATAGTTGTACGCTTAGCTAGGGTAGAGACTGCTCCCTCCACCTTAGGGACCGTCTGCCACGAGTCCCGTGTAGCGGCATCTATGGGAAACATCTTTTTAAAAACAGGAGGGGGAGAGAACGGTACACCTGGTCTATTCCATTCCTTCGTAATATTTTCTGAAAACCTCTTAGGGATTGGAAAAAAATCAGTGTAAACAGGCACTGCAAAGTATTTGTCCATTTTACACAATTTCTCTGGGACTACAATGGTGTCACAGTCATCCAGAGTTGCTAAAACCTCCCTGAGCAACAAGCGGAGGTGTTCAAGCTTAAATTTAAATGCTGTCATTTCAGAGTCAGACTGAAGTAACGCCTTCCCTTAATCAGAAATGTCACCCACAGATAGCTCTCCTGCTTCGGCTTCTGTACATTGTGTGGGTATATCAGACATAGCTACTAAAGCGTAAGAAAGCTCTGTATTTGTTCTAGCCCCAGAGCTGTCTCGCTTTCCTTGTAACCCTGGCAGTTTGGACAATACCTCTGTGAGGGTATGATTCATAACTGCCGCCATATCTTGTAAGGTAAACGCATTGGACGCGCCAGATGTACTAGGCGTCACTTGCGCGGGAGATATAGGTTCTGACACATTGGGAGAGTTAGGTGGTTTAACCTCCCTTTGTCAGTCTGAGAAACCTCTGGTGATAAATCTTTAAAACCCATTATATGGTCTTTATAACTTATAGAAAGGTCAGTGCATTTGGTACACATTCTAAGAGGGGGTTCCACAATAGCTTCTAAACATAATGAACAAGGAGTTTCCTCTATGTCAGACATGTTTAACAGACTAGCAAGCTTAGAAAACACTTTAAAAAATGTGAAAAGGCAATTAAACAAAAACGGTACTGTGCCTTTAAGAGAAAAAAACTACCACATAAACTGCAAAACAGTGTTAAAAAGTAGTAAACTCTAAGAATTTTTTACAGTGTGTATAAGAGACTAAAGAAGCATTGCACCCACTTGCAAATGGATGATTAACCCCTTAGGCCCCAAACCGGATTAGAAAAACGGTAAAACCGTTAAAAAACTGTCAAACACACTGCCACAGCTCTGCTGTGGCTCCTACCTGCCCTTAAACACGATTTTTGCAGGAAAAAAACCCTCTATAGTGGTCCTAGATGCCAGAGGACTCCTTTAGGGAAGCTGGAAGTCTCAGTCTGAATATCAACTGTGCATAAAGTGCGCAGTGCACTCAATGTCAGAGGGCCTTAAAAAAGTACTCCTAGGAGTAATCTAACAAGCCATGTGGAAAACTAGGCCCCAAATAAAGATTTTTCACCCTCAGAGAAAAAACGTTTTTTCTATAAGTTATGCAAACGTTTTTACACAAAGTAATATGAGAGTTAACATGAATATTACCCTTATCTTGTAAGCATGATCCCAGTCGTTGTTAAATCACTGTATCAGGCTTACCTCAAATATACCAGGCATTGTCAGCATTTTCTAGACCTTATCATCTCTCTAGAAAAATATACTGAACATACCTCAAAGCAGGTGATCTGCAAACCGTCCCCCCAACTGAAGTTTTCTTTCCATACTCTTCAGTTATGTGTGAGAACAGCAATGGACCTTAGTTACAAACCGCTAAGATCATCAACCTCCAGGCAGATTCTTCTTCCAATTTCTGCCTGCGAGTAAAACAGTACAACGCCGGTACCGCTTAAAAATAACAAACTCTTGATTGAAGGTCAAAACTACACTAAGTCACCACATATCTCTTGATACTTCCTTTCTTGTCGAGAGTTGCAAGAGAATGACTGGGGGTGGCAGCTAGGGGAGGAGCTATATAGACAGCTCTGCTGTGGGTGTCCTCTTGCAACTTCCTGTTGGGAAGGAGAATATCCCACAAGTAATGGATGAACCCGTGGACTGGATACACCTTTACAAGAGAAATAACCACACAGCTTGAGTGATCCCCAAAACAAATATCGAGCTCCTAGCCTCTCAAGTTCCAAAAAAACAAGTTATAAGGCCAACGGAGCCGTCAGAAAACCTGTGGACAAGTTTGTCTACTGTTTCTGCTTTCAACACTGCAAATGGTCTTCATCCCCTAACAGTTTACTTAGAATAACAACCAAAGTCGCAGCTGTCAGTATTCCTGTAGCCCCAGCTAAAAATATACTGTCGGAAAGATCCCTCCTTTAAATGCAGGAGTTCTTACCATTAAGTACAGTGCTCCACTTCTCTGAGATCTAAGTCAGAATAAAAAGTCAGCACTTACCTCAAAAGCTGTGCAAGAGGATGGCATCCATCAGGTTTCCAGAGGTCTCGCTCTCCCTCCCATAGCCCTGTGGAATAAGATAAGCCTGAGTTAAGAGTGCTTAGGCTATCTGTACGTAGGGCATCAACATGTATAGGAGGCGCAGTGAGAATAAAATCCCACCAGTTCCTATTGCCTTAAAGCCACCAAATACTTCTCTGTTTACTGAAGAGATTGATCTGGTCTAGGCTACATCCCAGCACAAAGCAGTACTCAGCGGCACTACTTTAAAAATAATAAAATCTTAATTGAAGAAACTAAACACCTCGCTTTGCCAGCTCCTATCTTACTAACACAGGCAAAGAGAATGACTGGGGTGGGAGGGAAGGGAGGAGCTATATATACAGCTCTGCTATGGTGCTTCTTTGCCTCCTCCTGCTGACCAAGAGGCGATATCCCATAAGTAAGGATGAAATCCATGGACTCGTCATATCTTGTAAAACAAAAGGGGGCAGTTTGCAGAGGCATAGATACAAGGTAATCACAGAGGTAAAAAAACAAAATTTATTCTTACCTGATAAATTTCTCTCTTTTGCGATGTACCGAGTCCACGGATTCATCCTTACTTCTGGGATATTCTCCTTCCTAACAGGAAGTGGCAAAGAGAGCACCACAGCAGAGCTGCCTATATAGCTCCCCCCTTAACTCCGCCCCCCAGTCATACGACTGAAGGCCAAGGAAGAAAAAGGAGAAACTATAGGGTGCAGAGGTGACTGAAGTTTTTAAACAAAAATACCATCTGTCTTGAATAGACAGGGCGGGCCGTGGACTCGGTACATCGCAAAAGAAAGAAATTTATCAGGTAAGCATAAATTTTGTTTTCTTTTGCATGATTAACAGAGTCCACGGATTCATCCTTACTTGTGGGATACCAATACCAAAGCTTTAGGACACGGATGAAGGGAGGGACAAGACAGAAACCTAAACGGAAGGCACCACTGCTTGTAAAACCTTTCTCCCAAAAATAGCCTCCGAAGAAGCAAAAGTATCAAATTTGTAAAATTTTGAAAAGGTATGAAGCGAAGACCAAGTTGCAGCCTTACAAATCTGTTCAACAGAAGCATCATTTTTAAAAGCCCATGTGGAAGCTACCGCTCTAGTGGAATTAGCTGTAATCCTTTCAGGAGGCTGCTGTCCAGCAGTCTCATAAGCCAAACGGATGATGCTTTTCAGCCAAAAGGAAAGAGAAGTTGCCGTAGCCTTTTGACCCCTACGCTTTCCAGAATAGACAACAAACAGAGAAGATGTTTGACGACAATCTTTGGTTGCCTGCAAATAAAATTTCAAAGCATGAACCACATCCAAGTTGTGCAACAGACGTTCCTTCTTAAAAGAAGGATTAGGACACAGAGAAGGAACAACAATTTCCTGATTGATATTCCTGTTAGTAACAACCTTAGGTAGGAACCCAGGCTTGGTACGTAAAACCACCTTATCAGCATGGAACACAAGATAAGGCGAGTCACATTGTAATGCAGATAGCTCAGAAACTCTTTGAGCTGAAGAGATAGCAACTAGGAACAAAACTTTCCAAGATAAAAGCTTAATATCTATGGAATGCATAGGTTCAAACGGAACCCCTTGAAGAACTTTAAGAACCAAATTTAGACTCCATGGCGGAGCAACAGATTTAAACACAGGCTTAATTCTAGCTAAAGCCTGACAAAAAGCCAGAACGTCTTGAACATCTGCCAGACGCTTGTGCAACAAAATAGATAGAGCAGAAATCTGTCCTTTTAAAGAACTAGCTGACAATCCTTTCTCCAATCCCTCTTGGAGAAAAGACAAAATCCTAGGAATCCTGATTTTACTCCAGGAGAAACCTTTGGATTCGCACCAAAAAAGATATTTACGCCATATCTTATTATAGATTTTCCTGGTAACAGGCTTTCGAGCCTGAATCAAGGTATTTATGGCTGACTCAGAAAAACCCCGCTTTGATAGAATCAAGCGTTCAATCTCCAAGCAGTCAGTTGCAGAGAAATTAGATTTGGATGCTTGAATGGACCCTGAATCAGAAGGTCCTGTCTCAGCGGCAGAGACCATGGTGGAAGTGATGACATGTCCACCAGATCTGCATACCAAGTCCTGCATGGCCACGCAGGCGCTATCAAAATCACTGATGCTCTCTCCGGTTTGATTCTGGCAATCAGACGCGGAAGGAGAGGGAAAGGTGGAAACACATAAGCCAGGTTGAACGACCAGGGTACTGCTAGAGCATCTATCAGTACAGCCTGAGGATCCCTTGACCTGGAGCCGTAACGAGGAAGTTTGGCGTTCTGACGAGACGCCATCAGATCCAATTCTGGTGTGCCCCATAGCCGAACCAGTTGAGCAAACACCTCCGGATGGATTTCCCACTCCCCCGGATGAAAAGTCTAACGACTTAGAAAGTCTGCCTCCCAGTTCTCTACACCTGGGATATAGATCGCTGACAGATGGCAAGAGTGAGCCTCTGCCAATTGGATTATCCTTCAGACCTCTATCATCGCTAAGGAACTCCTTGTTCCACCCTGATGATTGATATAAGCCACAATCGTGATGTTGTCCGACTGAAACCTGATGATTCTGGCCGAAGCCAGCTGAGGCCATGCCTGGAGAGCATTGAATATCGCTCTTAATTCCAGAATATTTATCGGTAGGAGAGCCTCCTCCCGAGTCCACAACCCCTGAGCCTTTAGGGAATTCCAGACTGCACCCCAGCCCAGAAGGCTGGCGTCTGTCGTCACTATAACCCATTCTGGCCTGCGAAAACACATTCCCTGGGACAGATGATCCTTTGACAACCACCAAAGAAGAGAGTCTCTGGTCTCTTGATCCAGATTTATCTGAGGAGATAAATCCACATAATCCCCATTCCACTGATTGAGCATGCATAGTTGCAGTGGTCTGAGATGCAAGCGAGCAAACGGAACTATGTCCATTGCCGCTACCATTAGACCGATTACCTCCATACACTGATCCACTGACGGCCGAGGAATGGAGTGAAGAGCTCGGCAGGTGGACAAAATCTTTGATTTCCTGACCTCCGTCAGAAATATTTTCATGTCCACTGAGTCTATCAGAGTCCCTAGAAATGTAACTCTTGTGAGGGGGGAAAGAGAACTCTTTTTTACGTTCACATTCCACCCGTGAGATCTTAGAAAGGCCAACACTAAGTCTGTGTGAGACCTGGCTAATTGGAAGGTCGACGCTTAAATCAGAATGTTGTCTAGATAAGGCGACACTGCTATGCCCCGTGGCCTTAGAACCGCCAGAAGGGACCCTAGCACCTTTGTCAAGATTTGTGGCGCCGTGGCCAACCCGAAAGGAAGAGCCACAAACTGATAATGCTTGTCCAGAAAGGCGAACCTGAGGAACTGGTGATGATCTTTGTGGATAGGAATGTGTAGATACGCATCCTTTAAATCCACGGTGGTCATATATTGACCCTCCTGGATCAATGGCAAGATAGTCCGAATGGTCTCCATCTTGAAGGATGGGACTCTTAGGAACTGGTTTAGGATCTTGAGATCCAGAATTGGTCTGAATGTTCCCTCCTTTTTGGGAACAATAAACAAATTGGAGTAGAATCCCAGTCCTTGTTCTGCTTTTGGAACTGGGCAGATCACTCCCATGGTAAAAAGGTCTTCTACACAGCATAAGAACGCCTCTCTTTTTGTCGGGTTTACAGACAATTGAGAAAGATGGAACCTCCCCCTTGGAGGGGAGTCCTTGAAATCTAGAAGGTATCCCTGGGTTACAATTTCTACTGCCCAGGAATCCTGAACGTCTCTCGCCCAGGCCTGAGCAGAGAGAGAGAGAGAGAGAGAGAGAGAGAGTCTGCCCCCTACTAGATCCGGTCCCGGATCAGGGACTACCCCTTCATGCTGACTTAGTAGCAGCAGGCTTTTTGGCCTGTTTACCCTTGTTCCAAGCCTGATTAGGTCTCCAGCTTGGCTTGGATTGAACAAAATTCCCCTCTTGCTTTGAAGCAGTTTCGAAAGGAACGAAAATTATTTTGTTTGGTCCTTGTCTTATTTGACTTATCCTGAGGGAGGGTATGACCCTTCCCTCCAGTAATGTCTGAAATGATCTCCTTCAGTGCAGGCCCGAATAAGGTCTTACCTTTGAAAGGGATCGACAAAAGCTTAGATTTAGATGACACATCAACTGAGCAGGTCTTAAGCCATAAAGCTCTACGCGCTAAAATGTCAAAACCTGAATTCTTTGCCGCTAACTTAGCAAGATGAAAGTGGTGTCTGTAATAAAAGAATTAGCCAACTTAAGAGCCTTAATTCTGTCCAAAATATCATCTAATGGGGTCTCCATCTGAAGAGCCTCTTCTAGAGCCTCAAACCAAAAGGCAGCTGCAGTGGTTACAGAAACAATGCATGCTATAGGTTGAAGAAGAAAACCTTGATGAACAAAAATCTTCTTTAGGAGACCCTCTAATTTTTTATCCATAGGATCAATGAAAGCACAACTGTCTTCAATAGGTATAGTTATACGCTTAGCCAGAGTAGAAATAGCTCCCTCCACCTTAGGGACCGTCTGCTATGACTCCTTTATGGTGTCAGAAATGGGAAACATTTTCTTAAAAACAGGAGGAGGAGCAAACGGAATACCTGGTCTATCCCACTCCTTAGTAACAATGTCCGAAATCCTCTTAGGGACCGGAAAAACATCAGTGTAAACAGGAACCTCTAAATATTTGTCCATTTTACACAATTTCTCTGGAACTACAATAGGGTCACAATCATCCAGAGTAGCTAAAACCTCCCTGAGCAATAAACGGAGGTGCTCTAGCTTAAATTTAAATGCCGTCATATCTGAAGCTGTCTGAGAGAACATCTTTCCTGAATCAGAAATCTCTCCCTCAGACAGCAAATCCCTCATCCCCTCAGAACATTGTGAGGGAATATCGGATACGGCTACTAAAGCGTCAGAAGACTCAGCATTTGTTCTTAACCCAGAGTTACTGCGCTTCCCTTGCAACCCAGGCAGTTTAGACAAAAGCTCAGTGAGGGTAGTATTCATAACTGAAGCCATATCTTGCAAGGTAAAAGAATTAGACGCACTAGAAGTACTTGGCGTCGCTTGTGTGGGCGTTACCGGTTGTGACACTTGGGGAGAACTAGATGGCAAAACCTGACTTCCTTCTGTCTGAGAATCATCTAATACCAAATTTTTATAAGTCAAAATATGCTGTTTGCAATTTATAGACATATCAGTACAAGTGGGACACATTCTAAGAGGGGGTTCCACAATGCCTTCTAAACAAATTGAACAATGAGTTTCCTCAGTGTCAGACATGTTTAACAGACTAGTAATAAAGCAAGCAAGCTTGGAAAACACTTCATTTAATGAAAAAAAACACAATTTGCAAAAACGGTACTGTGCCTTTAAGAGAAAAAAAGGCATACACAAATTGCAAAACAGGTTAAAATTTAACAGTGTACCCACTAAACCTTAGAAGGATTGCACCACAAGTAAAGAAACAATAACCCCACAAATGACAAAACCGGATTGAAATTTGTCTAAAAAACGCTTAAAACCCCTATAAGCACCTTGCCACAGCTCTGCTGTGGCCCTACCCGCTCTTAGGAACCATAATCTGGGGTTAAAACTCTAAATAGGCCCTCAGAAGACTATAAGGAGCTCAGGAGAAGTTTCTTGCTGCTTGTCTGTATTACTAAGTGCGCAACTGAGGCGCGAAAATAGGCCCCGCCCACCTCACTTGATGTTGCTGGGGCCTACACAAATCTAGCAAACTAAGTTTGAAAACCATGTGGGTTAAAACAACCCTAAATAGGCCAAATGACCCAAATGTTCCCATAAACATAAAAAACGTTACTCCCAGAACACACAAACGTTAGTTTTTTGTTTGTTTTTTTAAAAAGTGACAAAGTGCCCTAAAAACTTAGCCCTTCATGCAAGCTAGTAAAGCCGCTTTCATACTAGGATTACTGCTTACCCTTCCCCTAATGGGGATACTGTCAGCCTTTCTGAGTTAACACAGAAAATATGACTGAACATACCTCATTGCTGCATAGCAAGAAACCGTTGCTCACACTGAAGTTTTCCTGTACTCCTCAGCTACTGTGGGAACAGCAGTGGACCTTAGTTACAAATGCTAAGATCATAATCCTCCAGGCAGAAATCTTCATCTATGTCCTGCCTGAGAGAAAATAGTACAACACCGGTACCATTTAAAAATAACAAACTCTTGATTGTAGTTAAAAATAAACTAACAGCTTAACACCTCTTTCCCTTTACCCTTCCTGCTTAGAGCCGGAAAAGAGAATGACTGGGGGGTGGAGTTAAGGGGGGAGCTATATAGGCAGCTCTGCTGTGGTGCTCTCTTTGCCACTTCCTGTTAGGAAGGATAATATCCCACAAGTAAGGATGAATCCGTGGACTCGGTACATCATGCAAAAGAAAATATATTATTATAACTGTGTTGGTTATGCAAAATTGGGGAATGGGTAATAAAGGGATTATTTTAAACAACAAAAATTCTGGTGTTTACTGTCCCTTTAACCATTTAGTCTCATCACATACATTAATTGTACGTGCTCTCTGACATACCACAATCCTACTAAGGATCTATTTATCCCCTTAAATGCTGCAGGGAATCCTTAAAGTGCTAGTCTCCTACCTAGAAGACAAAAGGCACTTACCTGCAATCTAGCCATTCGGCAGGACGACAGCTCACAAGGCATGATAGGATACATACTCCTTGCAGAGACCTGTAGAAAAACCTACTCTGGCTTTATATACTAGGACAGCAAAACGTTAGGAAAACACAGCGAGGCCCAACTCACGAGTTTCTAACTGCTTTAAAGCCACCACTACCCTACTGAAGAGATTAACGTGGACTACGGTTAGATCCAAAAATCTTGCTTGAAGAGAAAGAAATTCAATTTTCTTCAGACACCAGTACTTCACCTTCTCCATTGACAGAGAAAAAAAGAGAATGACTGGGGTTTATGGGTAGGGGAGTGACACTTAACAGCTTTGCTGTGGTGCTCTTTGCCTCCTCCTGCTGGCCAGGAGAGATATTCCCACTAGTAATTGATAACGTTGTGGACTCTGCATATCTTAGGAAAGAAATAGATAAAATAAGTAAATCAGAAAGTTGCTTAAAATGGCATACTCTATTCTGAATCTTGAAAGAAAAAAAAATTATTTTGATATAGTGCATTAACTTTTTGTATCAATTTACCTTTTTTGATTTGGTCTTTCTGAACACAAACTATATATTTTCTATGGCACAATTAATAACACTATGAACAAAATGTATAAAATAAAAAGTACTCACTGAAGCAAAAACACTGCCCCATCATCATATCATTATTCATATATATCAAATCACTCCGTCACAACCTTGCAGGTCCTCAGCACTAAAAGTTTACCTTACTGTATTTGATCACCAATAATGGGTTAAAAAAAAATTCTGTTCAAACAAAATTTCATCTCCTTATGTAGATCAAACATTGTAAAATAAAACTAACATACAATATTATGCACCTACTTATCAAGCAGCCATATTATACCAAAGCAAAATGAACGTATGCAACAAAGCTGTTATGAATTCAGACAATTTTTTTTTTTATTTTTTTTTTTTTTTTTTAAAAAGGCCTATAAGCAGAAAAAAACTAAATTTATGCTTAACTGATAAATGTATTTCTTGACACGGTGAGTCCACGGCTCATATCTAATTACAATTGGGAATATCACTCCTGGCCAGCAGGAGGAGGCAAAGAGCACCACAGCAAAGCTGTTAAATATCACCTCCCTTTCCTCCAACAACAGTTATTCGACCGAAGGAAAAGGAGAGAAAGGAAGTAACACAAGGTGCAGAGATGCCTGAGGCTTACAACACAAAAACTGTCTAAACAGGGCGGGCCGTGGACTCACTGTGTCAAGAAATAAATTCATCAGGTAAGCATAAATTTCGCTTTCATTCTAATGACACAGTGAGTCCACAGATCATCTCTAATTACTATTGGGAATCAATACCCAAGCTAGAGGACACAGATGATAAGGGAGGGACAAGACAGGGAACCTAACCGGAAGGCACCACTGCTTGAAGAACCTTTCTCCCAAAAGAAGCCTCAGCCGAGGCAAAAGTATCAAATTTATAGAATTTGGAAAAAGTGTGTAAAGAGGACCAAGTTCCAGCCTTGCAAATCTGTTCCACAGAAGCTTCATTTTTGAAAGCCCAGGAAGAGGAAACAGCCCTCGTGGAATGAGCCGTGATTCTCTCAGGAGGCTGCTGTCCAGCAGTTTCAAAGGCCAAACGAATTAAACTCTTCAGCTACAAAGAAAGAGAAGTAGGCGTAGCTTTCTGACCCTAGCATTTCCCAGAGAAAACAGCAAATAAAGCAGAAGACTGTCGAAAATAATAGTATTTCAACGCACGCACCACATCTAGGTTCTGCAACAGACGCTCTTTATGGGAAGAAGGGTTAAGACACAAAGAAGGAACAACGATTTCTTGATAAATGTTCCTATCCAAAATCACTTTAGGAAGGAAACCTAACTTAGTACGCAGAACTACCTTACCCGAATTAAAAATAAGGTAAGGGGATTTACACTGCAACGCAGAGAGCTCTGAGACTCAACGAGCAGAAGAATTTGCAACAAGAAACACAACTTTCCAAGATAAAATCTTATTTTCTAAAGAATGCATAGGCTCAAACGGAGCCTGCTGAAGAACTTTAAGAACCAGGTTAAGCCTCCAGGGAGGAGTAACAGATTTGAACACAGGCCTGATTCTGACCAAGGCCTGACAGAAGGGTTGTACATCTGGCACGTCTGCCAGACACTTATGCAATAATATAGATAAGGCAGAATCTGACCCTTCAATGTACTAGCAGATAATCCCTTCTCCAGACCCTCCTGGAGAAAAGACAAAATCCTAGGAATCCAAACTCTACTCCAAGAGTAACCTCTGGAATCACACCAATACAGATATCTACGCCATATCTTATAGTAAATCTTTCTGGTAACAGGTTTACGAGCCTGAATCATGGTCTCAATGACCGACTCAGAAAAACACGCTTAGATAAAATTAAGCGTTCAATCTCCAAGCAGTCAGCTTCAAAGAAACGAGATTTGGATGAAGGAAGGGCCCTTGAAGTAGAAGGTCCTTCCTCAGTGGGAGTCTCCAAGGAGGGAGCGATGACATCTCCACTAGGTCTGCATACCAGATCCTGCAAGGAGACTCCGGTGCAATGAGGATCAAAGACGCCCTCTCTTGTTTGAATTGAGCAATGACCTGAGGAAGGAGAGACGAACAGAGGAAATAGGTATGCTAGACTGAAATTCAAAGGGACAGCTAGAGCATCTATCAGTACAGCCTGAGGATCCCTTGACCTCGACCCGTACCTTGGTAGCTTGGCATTTTGTCGAGATGCCATGAGATCCAGCTCCGGCTGTCCCCATTTGAGAATCAAGTTGGAAAACACCTCCGGATGGAGTTCCCACTCCCCGGGTGAAAGGTCTGTTTGCTCAGAAAATCCGCTTCCCAATTGTCCACTTCTGGAATGTGGATCGCAGATAGACAGCAGTAGTGGGTCTCCACCCACTGAATAATCTTGGCTACCTCTGTCATGGCCAAGGAACTCCGAGTTCCTCCCTGATGGTTGATAAGCCACTAAAGTTATGTTGTCCGACTGGAACCTGATAAACCGGGCTGAAGCTAAATGAGGCCAGGACAAAGGAGCATTGAAGATTACCCTCAGCTCTAGGATGTTTATGGGGAGAACAGACTCCTCCCTAGTCCATGTCCCCTGAGCCTTTAGTGAGCCCCAGACTGCTCCCCATCCCAGCAGGCTGGCGTCCATTGTCACAATCACCCAGGAGGGTCTGCGAAAGCAGGTTCCCTGGGAGAGATGATCCTGAGACAACCACCAAGGAAGAGAGTCTGTCGCCTGATCCAGATTAATTCGCTGAGACAGATCCGCATAATCCCCGTTCCACTGCCTGAGTATGCATAACTGCAGAGGTCCGAGATGGAACCGGTCAAACGGAATGATGTCCATGGCAGCTACCATCAGACCGATTACCTCCATACATTGAGCCACAAACGGCCGAGCGGAGGACTGAAGGGCCAGACAAGAGTCGAGGATCTTTGACTTTCTGACCTCTGTCAGAAATATTTTCATTAATAAGGAATCTATTATGGTTCCCAGGAACACTACCCTTGTAGCTGGAATCAAGGAACTCTTTCCCAAATTCACCTTCCATCAGCGAGACCACAGAAAAGATAACATCTCTGTGTGGGAGCTTGCTTGTTGAATGGATGGCGTCTGGACCAGAATGTTGTCCAGATAAGGCTCCACTGCAATGCCCCGCAACCGGAGCACCGCTAACAGGGCTCCCAGGACCTTTGAGAAAGTTCTGGGAGCTGTGGCAAGGCCGAATGGAAGAGCCACAAACTGGAAGTGTTTGTCCAGAAAGGCGAACATCAGAAACTTGCGATGATCCCTGTGGATGGGAACATGTAGGTATGCATCCTTTAAATCTAGTGTTGTCATGAATTGACCCTCTTGAACCAAGGGAAGAATGGAACGAATAGTTTCCATCTTGAATGACGTTACTCTAAGAAACTTGTTTAGACTTTTGAGATCTAAAATTGGTCTGAAAATTCCCTCTTTTTTGGGAACCACGAACAAATTGGAGTAGAACTCCAGACCCTGTTCCTGCATTGGAACAGGAACTATCACTCCTAGGTTGGAAAGGTCCTGGACACAGTGTAAGAACGCCTCTCTTTTTATCTGGTCTACAGATAATCTTGAGAGCAGAAATCTGCCCCTGGGAGGAAAGGTTTTGAACTCTAGTTTCTATCCCTGGGAGACTATGTCCACCAACCAGGGATCCGGCACATCCCGAACCCAGGCCTGAGCGAAGAAGGAAAGATCCGGTCCTGTATCTGGGGCAGACCCTTCATGCTGACTTTGAGTGACTAACAGGCTTCTTAGATAGCTTCCCCTTGTTCCAAGACTGATTGGACCTCCAGGAAGGCTTGGAATATTCCTGTTTAGCAGAGGAAGTTTTACCCTTGAAGTTTCGAAAGGAACGAAAATTACTCTAATGTCCCTTCTGCTTATTCCTCTTATCCTGAGGGAGGAAATGACCCTTACCCTCCCGTAATGTCAGAAATAATTTCTGCCAAGCCTGGCCTAAACAAGGTCTTACCCTTGTAGGGAATCGCCAAAAGCTTAGATGACACATCCGCAGACCAGGATTTCAACCATAAAGCTCTGCTGGCCAGTACTGCAAAACCAGAAATCTTTGCTCCCAACTTAATAACTTGTAGGGACTCATCCGTAATACAATAATTGAACAACTTAAGAGCCTTGATCCTATCCTGGATCTCCTCAAGGGGAGTATCTGTCTGAATAGACTCAGACAATGCATCAAACCAGTATGCCGCCGCCGCACTGGTGACGGTAGCAATACACACCGCAGGTTGCCATTGTAAACCCTGATGTACATACATCTTTTTTAGTAACCCTTCCAACTTCTTATATATAGGATCCTTAAAGGAACAGCTATCCTCTATGGCAGTGCTTTCCAAACTGTGTGTCGGGACACATTAGTGTGTCGGCAGCAGTGTGTAGGTGTGTCCCTGCTTCAGCACAATTTTTTTTTAATTTTTTTTTTTTTTAATTGTTTTTTGGTTTCTGACTTTCCACCTGCCTGCTACGCATATCAAATGGTTGACACGTGATTGATACCTAGTGGGTCACAGATCATCTTAACCAATTGGCACAGCTCAGTGGGAACTGAAACTATTACCATTGGTGGATTTGGCGGCACATTGGCTCCTGACTGCACGTGTAGTCTCCTTAATTGGCTCCTGACTGCAAGTGTAGCCAGTGAGTGGGACAGCAGTGTGTTTGCAGCCCTGGCAGTAGTCAGTCGGACTCACAGAGCTCTGAGGGTGGCAGCTTAAACGCTGAGCTGAAGTCAGAAGTCAGTGTTTGGGTTTTTTGCAGCTAGCTCCCAGTAGTGTATTGCTGCTCCTGCTCTTGATATATGGATAGGTAGTGGGAGCTTTAAAATGCTTGATGATGAAATTTGAGTGTCTTTAGCTAATATTCCACTAAATATTCCGAAACTGTGTTCATCCCATCAACCTCATACAGCCCATTAAAATAGTTAGTAGCTATTGGTGCTATTAAACTTTTCTTAATTCTTACACATACTGTACATACTGTTACTTGTAAAGGCATTTTGTTATTATATAATTTATGTATGTGTCCGTATCTTTTAAAATAAGTTAGTTTAACCTCCTTTTTGCTAGTACAACTGAATTACTGTGTCGCGAAATGATGTAGGTCTACAAAGTGTGTCACCAACATGAAAAGTTTGGAAAGCTCTGCTCTATGGGAATAGTTTTTCTCTTAGCCAAAGTGGATAATTGCCCCTTCCACCTTGGGAACCGTCTGCCAAGACTCCTTCATATAGAGTCCTCTTAAAAACATCCTCTTAAAAATTGGGGATGGAGAAAAAGGGATACCAGGTCTCTCCCATTCTCAAGCAATAATCTCTGTAGCCCTGCCTGGTACCAGAAAGACCTCCACCGCAGAAGGAACGTCAAAGTATTTGTTTAACTTGCTTAACTTCTTAGGATTGAGCACGACACTCTTGTCGGAGTCGTCCAGAGTGGCCAAAACCTCCTTAACTGCCGGAGGTGTTCTAGCTTAAACCTGAAAGATACAACTTCAGCGTCAGTAGAAGAAATTACACTGTCCGAGTCTTCACCCTCAGATGCTACCGAATTCCTCCTCAGACATCTGAGAGGGAACATGCTAAGACTGTATCAGAAACCTTACTTACTGATTCTTTACTTTTCCTCTTGCGTTTCCCCTGCAACATGGGAAAGGCTGACAGCGCATCAATTACTGCAGAAGATATGTGGGTAGCAATGTCTTGCAAAGTAACTCCAAAGTGTGAGGAAACGCAGGGCACTGCATTGTAGACAATATAGTTTGGGACACTTGAGGAGAAAGCTGCAGCATGTCTTGAACAGGAGCCTTCTGAACAACCACCGCCCTAGTTAATGATGGCTCAGTATCAAAAAGACTCTCCCTGTAATGTAATGTTCTCTCAATACATGAGGGACAAAAAGGGATTGGTGGTTCCACATTAGCATCAAAACACAAGCCACAAGTAACATTTTGCAGGGCCTCTTGGTCCATCTTTTACCCAAAAAGAAAAACCCACAAGCAATAAAATACTCTTATTGCTCTTTACTTTTTAGAGAGAAAGAAACGTTACTGTTCTTTTAAATTTTAAACTGACACTTTATTTTTTTTAATAGCAGAGCAGCGGCTCTACATAAAATTTAGGCAACCTCTACACCGGTCATGTTAGCTGCCGTAATCAATAGCAGTTAGCGATCCAGACTCCCACCACAGCTGCACTAGCCGGCTCTCAAGTGATCGATGCTTCTAAAAAGCCAAACCGCAACGGATCCTCTACGATCCGGCACACACTGGAAGAGAAAAAGGTGCGCGCAAAAGAAACCCCTTGCTGCTTCAAAGAAAGCCCGCCCATCGTGGGCGTATCTAAGTGAACCTCCCAGCTGCCATTAACTGCCTTTCCGGGACATTAAAGCATCCTAAAGAAAATGCTAAAAAAAAAAACACACCAAAAGACATCACTCTGTCCGGAATACACTGGACAACAAAATCCTGACTGAGCCTCAATAAAATTCAATATCAGAAATGCAGCCTCCGAATCCTCGTCCCCAGTGCCTGCACCACTGCCACACAATAACCCATTAACCATAATAGGATGATTGCCTTAAGTCCCAAAACAGAGTTAACTGTTACAGTGCCAGGATATTCCCCTTGAGAGAATCAAAATTGGCACTTACCTCAATGTAAATCTGCCCGGCAGCAGGGCAGCTCATCTGGTTTGAGAGGTTTCTTACCTCACATGGACCTGTGAAAAGAAGAAAGACTGAATAATCTTACTCAGGCTTTCAAGTTAGTGCAGCAATAACTGTTTGGGAGGTGCAGTGAGGATTATACCCCACAAGTTCCCAATTGCTTAAAAGCCACCACTGCTCTACTGAAGAGACTGATGTGGACTACGGCTAAAAAGATCAGGGCAAACCTGCTCTGCTTTAAAATAATAAACTCTTGATTGAAGAATTTTTCTTTCAGACACCAAAACTTTACCACCTCCTTGCTTTTAACATAGGCAAAGAGAATGACTGGGGTTGGAGGGAAGGGAGGTGATATTTAACCTCTTTGCTGTGGTACTCTTTGCCTCCTCCTGCTGGCCAGGAGTGATATTCCCAATAGTAATTAAAGATGATCCCTGGACTCAACGTGTCATTAGAAAGAAACTTCATTCTTGATGAATTCACCAAATTACTACCCCACAAAAGCCTCGATATAGACATAATGCTATATGCAAGTATTAAATAAATTCTAGTTATTGATGACATTGGTAGCATTATATGATTGTTTATGCCGTGAAGTAATTTCTGAAGTTATAGGATATAAAAAAAAATCAAAAACAGAGGTTATTACAGTGTAAATAACAAATTATTCTGCTTACACCATGTTGAACAATCAAACATATACTAAAAACAGCAGTATTATACATTCAATGGTAAGGCTTACTAAAAATTGTAGATTCACACAAACACATATGTACTTACTACGTTTTGCTCAGTTGTTTTTAGCTGTGGGCTGGCACTGAGAGCAGCTGTTTGACGTGTACTGTTAGCAAGTGCCAGTTTCAGATTTCTTCCAATAACTTCAGACAGGGGAGTACTCTGCTTCTTACTGTTTTTGTTTGGACCACCAGGTGTTTCTAAAGCAGCAAGAGCATCCTGTAAAAGAATGTGAATTTTGTAAGAATATTTTAAATACATAAATCAAAGTCAAGCTTTCTTTTTTCTAAATGCAACTTTAAACATTTCTAATAGTTTGTAAAAAAAAATGTTCCTTCTTTCATTCTCTCAGCAGTTTCAAAATATGTTAACCAACTGTGTGAAGATAATCAAATGGCACAGGTTTACAGCTCTCTAAATTGGAGAGGACACAGGCATTTCTTCCCCTCTTTCCTTTAAATTTGTAAAACTAAATTTTAGTAACAAAATCTACTAGGAAACAAAATGGTTTCATGCCCATTTAGGTGATGGCTATTAAAAGTGAAAAAAACTAAATTTATGCTTACCTCATAAATTTATTTATTTATTGGCACGGTGAGTCCACGGATCATCATCATCACTGTTGGGAATATCACTCCTGGCCAGCAGGAGGAGGCAAAGAGCACCACAGCAGAGCTGTTAAGTATGACCTCCATTCCCACAACCCCTAGTCATTCGACCGAAGGAAAGGAGAGAAAGGAAATAACACAAGGTGCAGAGGTGCCAGAGGTTTATATAAACAAAAACTGTCTGGAAAAAGGAAGGACCGTGGTCTCACAGTGTCAAGAAATAAATAAATTTATCAGGTAAGCATGAATTTTGTTTTCTAATGACACAGTGAGTCCACGGATCATCATCAATTACTGTTAGGAATCAATACCCAAGCTAGAGGACACAGATGATACGGGAGGGACAACACAGGTAACCTAAACAGAAGGCACCACTGCTTGAAGACCCTTTCTCCCAAAGAAAACCTCAGCAGAGGCAAAATAATAAAATTTATAGACTGAAGAAAAAACTCAACAAGAAGGCCAAGTCGCAACCTTACAAAAAACGGTTCTTGATGGACCAAGAAAAAAACACTGCCCTAGAGGAAAGCTGTAATTCTCTCAGGAGGCTGCTGTCCAGCAGGCTCATAAGCCCTACTAATAATACTTCTCAACCAGAGAGAAATAGAAGTGGCAGAAGCTTACTGGTCCTTATGTCTATCCAGAAAGGCAATAAACAATACAGAAGACTGACGAAAGTCCCTTGAATCCTGAAAATAAAATCTAACGGCCCGCACAACATCTAAGTTGCGCAACAGATGTTCTTTATGATAAGGGATTAAGACAGAGAGAAGGAACAATAAGGTACTGATAAAAATCTCTGTCCGACACAACCTTAGGAAGAAAACCAAACTTGGAACGAAGAACTACCTTATCTGCCTGAATACGAGATAAGGAAAAACATACTGCAAAGCTGAGAGTTCGGAAACCCTCTGAGCAGAAGAAATACCTTTCCAAGATAACAACTTAAAATCTATGAAATGTATAGGTTCAAACAGAGCCTGAAGGGCTTAAACACAGTCCTGACTCGGACCAGGACCTGATAAAAGGTATGTACACCCGGCGTGTGCGCCCAACACTTGAGCAGCGGAATGGAAGTACCGAAATCTGACCCTTGAGGATACTAACAGATAAAACCCTTCCTCAAGGACTACCTGGTGACGTAATAAGATCATTGGGATCCTTTCATATCTTATATAAAATCTTCCTGTGAAAGGCTTTTGAGTTTGAATCGTGGTCTCAATAACCGATTCAAAAAACCCACGTTTAGCCAACAAAAGCGTTTAATCTTCAAGCAGTCCGCTTCAGAGACAACAATATTTGGATGAAGGCAGGACCCCTGCAGCAGAAGATCCTTTCTCAGAGGAAGTTATCACTGAGGTAGAGACGATATCTCTACTAGATCCGCCTACCAGATCCTGCTATGCCACGCAGGAGCTAGAAGAAACCACTCTCCTACTTAATCCGAACGATGAGTCGCGAAAGGAGAACAAACCGAAAGGAGGATATGCCAAACTGAAGTTCCAAGGAACTGACAGAATATCTATTAGAGAAACTAGGTAACTTGAAGTTCTGACGAGACCCCATCAGAACCAATTCTGGAAACCTACTTTATCAAAATAAAAATTGATTGGATTAAAATATAATTTCCTTAAGTGAAAGAAATCTAAGCTAAACAAATGTATAAATATGTGGAAACAATGTAACACAGTAAAAAATAAGCAGATAAATATTGCTTTTTTTTTCAACATGAAAATCAAAAATGTGCTGCCAAAGTAGGGGTAAACCAAGTTTCACCGACTAATTACTTCACTGTTTCTGGGAAAAAGCCGAACCTAAACAATTTAATCATCATTCTTTAAGTGACTTTTTTTTTAAATTGGATGCCTAAGGGTTAACCCTCACACACACACTGTTCCATTCTTTTTCCCAGCACGAAGTCTACTCACCGCAAAGAAAAAAACACCCTCCTTCTTGCACTAGAGGCAAAGAGAATGACTGGGGGTTGTGGGAAGGGAGGTGATACTTAACAGTTCTGCTGTGGTGCTCTATGCCTCCTCCTGCTGGCCAGGAGAAATATTCCCACTAGAAATTGATGATGATCCGTGGACTCACCGTGTCATTAGAAAGAAATATTTTCCATAGTGGATAAAGGACCTAATAATCAAAACAGCACATAAACAAAAATAAGGCCCAGGAAGAAGGCAATGCACAAGTAGAATGTGCCGTAATCTGCGATGGAGGCTGCTGGCCCACTTTTATATAAGCCATGCAAATCAAACATCTGAGCCAGAAAGATAGGGTTAACAGCTATGGCTTTGACACTTGCACTTACCAGAAAACAGGATAAACAAGGAAGATGATTGAAGAACTTCCTTGGTAGCATAAAGATAAAAACTTTAAAGCTCTAACAACATACAGATAATGCAATAATATCTCCATGGAGGAAGGTGGATTGGAACAAAGAGACAGAACACAATTTCCTGATTGATATTGTAAGTTGAGACAACCTTAGGTAAAAACCCTGTCTTCACCCGAAGCACAGCCGTTTCCGAATGGAACACTAGATAAAGCGGGTCAAACTGAAGGGCAGACAATTCTGACACACTACAAGCAGAGAAAATAGCTAACAGAAACAACACTTTCCAAGTTAGCAACTAAATATCAATAGACTGCATAGGCTCAGAGTATGTTTAAGAACAAGATTAAGCCTCCATGTAGGAGCAGGTGGTTTGAAAATAGCTTAAACGACTGAACATCTGGCAAACAGCCAACCTCTTAGGCAACAAAACAGAAAGAGCAGAAATCTGACCTTTAAGAGAAGTAGCCAACAGGCCCTTCTCCAAATCATCCTGTAGAAACTTAAGAATATGCAGTCTCTTCACTTTGTGCCAAGGGAACCCACATTCCGCACACCAAGACAGAAAAGTCCTCCACACCTTAAAGGGACAGTATACACTCATTTTCATTTAACTGCATGTAATAGTCACTACTATAAAGAATAAGATGCACAGATACTGATATAAAAATCCAGTATAAAACTGTTTAAAAACTTACTTAGAAGCTGTCAGTTTGGCTCTGTTGAAAAGGTAGCTGGAAAGCCCACTGCAAGTGGGAAATATCAGACACTCCCCCCTCCCCCTTCTTTTGTATATGAAAAGACCCTTTACACAAACAGGAGCAAGCTGGAGAAGGTAGCTGACGGTATTCACATAAAACTTTGGGGCTTGGTTAGGAGTCTGAAAATCAGAGCAATGTTATTTAAAAATAAGCAAAAATATACATTTATTTTTTTTTAAAACTTTATGGGCTTTATAAATAGATCATCTACAAAACATTTATGCAAAGAAAAAATGAGTGTATAATGTCCCTTTAAGGTAAAAACGTCTGGTAACATGTTTTCTTGCATTAACCAGAGTATCAATCACAGCCTCAGAGAATTCTCTTTTGGACAAAAATATGTTCAATCTCCATGCAGTCTCAGAGAATCTAGATTTTGATAGAACAACGGACCATGCGCCAGAAGGTCTGGCCTCTGAGGCACCTCCATGGATGAGCAGACAACATTCTCATCAGATCCCCGGCACCCCCACCTGTGGGTGATCTCGCAAAACACCTCCTGGTTTAACAACCATTCCCCGGCGTGTCTGTCTGCTCAGAAAATCCACTTCCCAGTTCTCCACACCTGGAATACGGATGGCTGATATTTGGCATTGGTATGCCTTTGCACATTGAAGGATAACAATTTATGTAAGAATTTACAATATAAATTCATTTCTTTCATATTGGCAAGAGTCCATGAGCTAGTGACGTATGGGATATACATTCCTACCAGGAGGTGCAAAGTTTCCCAAACCTCAAAATGCCTATAAATACACCCCTCACCACACCCACAATTCAGTTTAACGAATAGCCAAGTAGTGGAGTGATAAAGAAAGGAGTAAAAAGCATCAACAAAGGAATTTGGAAATAATTGTGCTTTATACAAAAAAATCATAACCACCATAAAAAGAGTGGGCCTCATGGACTCTTGCCAATATGAAAGAAATTAATTTATCTTGTAAATTCTTAAATAAATTATGTTTTCTTTCATGTAATTGGCAAGAGTCCATGAGCTAGTGACGTATGGGATATGAATACCCAAGATGTGGAACTCCAAGCAAGAGTCACTAGAGAGGGAGGAATAAAAACAGCCATTTTCCGCTGAAAAAATAATCCACAACCCAAAATATAAGTTTATCCTTATAATAAAAAGAAAAACTTAAACACATCAGCAGAAGAATCAAACTGAAACAGCTGCCTGAAGAATTTTTCTACCAAAAACTGCCTCTGAAGAAGCAAATACATCAAAACGGTAGAATTTAGTAAATGTATGCAAAGAGAACCAAGTTGCCGCTTTGCAAGACTGATCAACTGAAGCTTCATTCTTAAAAGCCCACGAAGTGGAGACTGATCTAGTAGAATGAACCACAATTCTCTGAGGCGGGGCTTGACCCGACTCCAAATAAGCTTGGTGAATCAAAAACTTAACCAAAAAGTCAAGGAAATGGCAGAAGCCTTCTGACCTTCCTAGAACCAGAAAATATAACAAATAGACTAGAAGTCTTCTTGAAATCTAAGTAGTTTCAATATAATATCTGAAAGCTCTGACCACATCCAAAGAATGTAAGGATATTTCCAAAGAATTCTTAGGATTAGCACACAAAGAAGGGACAACAATTTCTCTACTAATGTTGTTAGAATTCACAACCATAGGAAAACATTGAAAAGAAGTCCGCAAAACCGCCTTATCCTGATGAAATATCAGAAAAGGAGATTCATAAGAAACAGCAGATAACTCAGAAACTCTTCTAGCAGAAGAGATGGCCAAAAGGAACAACACTTTTCCAAAAAAGTAGTTTAATGTCTAAAAAATGCATAGGCTCAAACAGAAGAGACTGAAAAGCCTTCAAAACCAAATTAAAACTCCAAGGAGGAGAGATTGATTTAATGACAGGCTTGAAATGAACCAAAGCCTGTACAAAACAATGAATATGAAGTTTAGTAATCTTTCTGTGAAATAAAACAAAGAGCAGAGATTTGTGCCTTCAAGGAACTTGCAGACAAAATCTTATCCAAACCATCCTGAAGGAACTGTAAAATTCTAGGAATTCTAAAAGAATGCCAAGAAAATTTATGACGAACACCATGAAATGTAAGTCTTCCAAACTCGATAATAAATCTTTCTAGAGACAGATTTAGGAGCTTGTAACATAGCAACATAGCTCTATGACTTAGCACTAGGAGTTCCATTTCCACACCTTGAAATTTAATGATTTGAGATCCTGATGGAAAAACAGACCTTGAGACAGTAAGTCCGGCCTTAATGGAAGTGGCCAAGGTTGGCAACTGGACATCCGAACAAGATCCGCATACCAAAAACCTGTGAGGCCATGCTGGAGCCACCAGCAACACAAATGATTGTTCCATGATGATTTTGGAGATCACTCTTGGAAGGAGAACTAGAGGCCGGAAAATATAAGCAGGTTGATAACACCAAGGAAGTGTCAACGCATCCACTGCTTCCGTCTGAACCACCTCCATAGGAGGCAAAGTTTGTAAAACTGAATTGTGGGTGTGGTGAGGGGTGTATTTATAGGCATTTTGAGGTTTGGGAAACGTTGCCCCTCCTGGTAGGAATGTATATCCCATACGTCACTAGCTCATGGACTCTTGCCAATTACATGAAAGAAATGAGACACTACCAGCATCACCAGAGAACTGGTGATTGACGTATACCACTGTAGTTATGCTGTCTGATTGAAATCGAATAATACGGCCGGGACGAAATTGGGGCTACTACTGAAGAGCGTTTAATATGGCCCTGTTCCAGAATGTTGATTGTACGAATCACTTTCTCTGGTCCCCAGGTTCCCTGGGCTCTCAGAGAACCCCACACAGCACCCAAAGCCTGTCAAACTCGCATCTGTTGTTCCTGAGACTGCCACCAGGAAAGAAACTCACTCGTCTCTGGATTAGATATTACCTGAGACAGGTCTAAATGATTCCCACTCCATTGCCTGAGCATACATAACTGTAGAGGTCTCAGGTGAAAGCGAGCAATAGCATCTAAAGCCGCAACCATAACACCTACCATCTCCATGCATCCCCAGAAAAACAGAATTTATGTTTACCTGATAAATTTCTTTCTCCTACGGTGTGTCCGGTCCACGGCTTCATCCTTACTTGTGGGATATTCTCATTCCCTACAGGAAGTGGCAAAGAGAACACACAGCAGAGCTGTCCATATAGCTCCCCCTCTGGCTCCGCCCCCCAGTCATTCGACCGACGGTTAGGAGAAAAAGGAGAACCATAGGGTGCAGTGGTGACTGTAGTGTACAAAAAAATAAAAATTTTAAACCTGACTAAATGCCAGGGCGGGCCGTGGACCGGACACACTGTAGGAGAAAGAAATTTATCAGGTAAAAATAAATTCTGTTTTCTCCTACATTGGTGTGTCCGGTCCACGGCTTCATCCTTACTTGTGGGAACCAATACCAAAGCTTTAGGACACGGATGAAGGGAGGGAACAAGTCAGGTAACCTAAACGGGCCTAAAAAGGCACCACTGCTTGGAAAACCTTTCTCCCAAAAATAGCCTCCGAAGAAGCAAAAGTATCGAATTTGTAAAATTTTGCAAATGTATGCAGTGAAGACCAAGTCGCTGCCATACAGATCTGTTCAACAGAAGCCTCGTTCTTGAAAGCCCATTCGTTCAGGAGGCTGCTGTCCAGCAGCCTCATAAGTCAATCGTATGATGCTTTTTAGCCAGAAGGAAAGAGAGGTAGCAGTAGCTTTCTGACCTCTTCTCTTACCAGAATAGACGACAAACAAAGAAGATATCTGTCTGAAATCCTTTGCTGCTTCTAGATAGAATTTTAAAGCACGAACCACATCTAGATTGTGTAACAAACGTTCCTTTTTAGAAACTGGATTAGGACACAGAGAAGGAACAACTATTTCCTGGTTAATATTCCTATTGGAAGATAACCAGGCTTGGTACGTAAAACTACCTTATCTATATGAAACACCAGATAGGGTGAATTACACTGCAAAGCAGACAATTCAGAAACTCTTCTAGCAGAAGAAATAACAACCAAAAACAAAACTTTCCAAGATAGTAACTTAATATCTATGGAAAGTAAAGGTTCAAACGGAACCCCATGAAGAACTGAAAGAACTAAATTTAGACTCCATAGAGGAGTCACAGGTCTGTAGACAGGCTTGATTCTGACTAACGCCTGTACGAACGCCTGAACATCTGGCACGGCTGCCAGACGTTTGTGCAACAAGACAGACAGAGCAGATATCTGTCCTTTTAAAGAACTAGCTAACAGACCTTTCTCCAATCCCTCTTGGAGAAAGGAAAGAATCCTTGGAATCCTAATTTTACTCCATGAGTAACCCTTGGATTCGCACCAAAAGAGATATTTCTGCCATATCTTATGGTAAATTCTCTTGGTTACAGGCTTTCTAGCCTGAACCAGAGAATCTATAACTGATTCCGAAAACCCACGCTTAGATAGAATCAAGCGTTCAATCTCCAAGCAGTCAGTTGCAGAGAAACTAGATTTGGATGTTCGAATGGACCTTGTACTAGAAGCTCCTGTCTCAAAGGTAGCTTCCATGGTGGAGCCGATGACATATTCTTTTTTTTTTTTATTTATTTATTTATATACCAATTCAAGCAAACAGTTCATATGACAATTAAAGCAATGCAACATAAAAGAGAAATATATACAAATCGTTTGTCATATATACCATACAAGTAATATCTTATATCCTCGTTTCTTCTGAACCCAGAAAAACGAGACAAAAATGAAACAGGATTAATAATCAACTAACTAATATATTACACTCTTATCACTTGAATTGGGGCTTTTCACAACCTTAAATTAAAATACATGTAGGACTGGCCACTAATTCAATTAACAAAGCACAAGTCAATATCAGACATTACTGGCCTAAAGAGACAAGACAAAACAACATATAGAAAGAAAAAAGAAAGAAGAAGAGAGGGAAAAAAAAAAAAAAAAAAATTTATGTTATGCTCTTCTGTAAGTACAGCTTCCTATCAGGGACTTACTATCGATTTACTATCAATCCCTGAACAGGGCCTTTATCTATCATCAAATTTATAAATCATCCCTACTTATGTATCCTGCTTTAAAGAAAGGTTTCATTATTTCCTCTATAAACTCAGCTGTCTGACTCTTAATGACCTTCCTCCATTTTGTGAAGAAGGCTTTAAACTGTTTCACGTTGCCGGGTTCTATGTTTAGTTGTTCACATATCAGCTGCCCAATCACCTTCTGACAACCTTATCTGAATGGAACACCAGATAGGGTGGATCACACTGCAAAGCAGATAATTCAGAAACTCTTCTAGCAGAAGAAATAGCAACCAAAAACAGAACTTTCCAAGATAGTAACTTAATATCTATGGAATGTAAAGGTTCAAACGGAACCCCTTGAAGAACTGAAAGAACTAAATTTAGACTCCAAGGAGGAGTCATGGGTCTGTAAACAGACTTGATTCTAACCAAAGCCTGAACAAAAGCTTGTACATCTGGCAAAGCTGCTAGTCGTTTGTGCAACAAGACGGATAATGCAGAAATCTGTCCTTTTAGAGAACTAGCTGACAATCCTTTATCCAAACCTTCTTGGAGAAAGGAGAGAATCTTTGGAATTTTAATCTTACTCTAGGAGAATCCTTTGGATTCACACCAACAGATATATTTTTTTCCATATTTTATGGTAAATCTTTCTAGTCACAGGTTTTCTGGCTTGGACCAGAGTATCAATCACAGAATTTGAAAACCCACGCTTGGATAAAATCAAGCGTTCAATTTCCAAGCAGTCAGCTGCAGAGAAACTAAATTGGGATGTTCGAATGGACCTTGTACTAGAAGGTCCTGTCTCAAAGGTAGCTTCCATGGTGGAGCCGATGACATATTCACCAGGTCTGCATACCAAGTCCTGCGTGGCCACGCAGGAGCTATTAGAATTACCGAAGCCTTCTCCTGTTTGATCCTGGCTACTAGCCTGGGGAGGAGAACAGATTGAACGACCAAGGCGCCACTAAGGCATCTATCAATGTCGCCTTGCGATCCCTGGACCTGGACCCGTAGCGTGGAACCTTGGAGATCTGACGTGACGCCATCAGATCCAAATCTGGAATGCCCCATAGTTGAGTTAACTGGGCAAAAAACTCCGGGTGAAGTTCCCACTCCCCCGGATGGAAAGTCTGACGACTCAGATAATCCGCCTCCCAGTTGTCTACTCCTGGGATGTGAATTGCAGATAGATGGCAGGAGTGATCCTCCGCCCATTTGATGATCTTGGATACTTCTCTCATCGCCAGGGAACTCTTTGTTCCTCCCTGATGATTGATGTACGCTACAGTCGTCATGATGTCCGACTGAAATCTTATGAATTTGGCCTCCGCTAGTTAAGGCCAAGCCAAGAGCGCATTGAATATCGCTCTCAGTTCCAAAATGTTTATCGGGAGAAGAGATTCTTCCCGAGACCATAGACCCTGAGCTTTCAGGGAGTCCCAGACCGCGCCCCATCCTAAGAGACTGGCGTCGGTCGTGACAATGATCCACTCTGGTCTGCGGAAACTCATTCCCTGAGACAGGTGATCCTGAGACAACCACCAGAGGAGCGAGTCTCTGGTTTTCTGGTCCATTTGTATCTGGGGAGACAAATCTGCATAATCCCCATTCCACTGCTTGAGCATGCACAGTTGCAATGGTCTTAGATGAATTCTGGCAAAAGGGACTATGTCCATTGCCGCAACCATTAGACCGATTACCTCCATGCACTGAGCCACAGAAGGCTGAGGAATGGCATGAAGAACTCGACAAGCATTTGAAAGTTTTGACTTCCTGACCTCCGTCAGAAAGATTTTCATTTCTACCCAGTCTATTATTGTTCCCAGGAAGGGAACCCTTGTGACCGGGGACAGAGAACTTTTTTCTACGTTCACCTTCCACCCATTAGACCTTAGAAAGGCTAGAACAATATCCATATGAGCCTTCGCTTTGTGGAAGGACGACGCCTGAATTAAGATGTCGTCTAGGTAAGGTGCTACCGCAATGCCCCTTGGCCTTAGCACTGCTAGAAGGGATCCTAACACCTTTGTAAAAATTCTTGGTGAACTTTGTGGATCGGAATATGCAGGTATGCATCCTTTAGGTCCACGGTAATCATGTATCGACCCTCCTGGATCATTGGTAAAATTGTTCGAATTGTTTCCATTTTGAATGATGGAACTCTGAGGAATTTGTTTAGGATCTTTAAGTCCAGAATTGGCCTGAACGTTCCCTCCTTTTTGGGAACTACAAACAGGTTTGAGTAAAAACCCAGTCCTTGTTCTGCTTTTGGAACTGGGTGTATCACTCCCATTTTTAAAAGGTCTTCTACGCAATGTAAGAATGCCCGTCTCTTTGTCTGGTCTAAAGACAAGCGAGACATGTGAAACCTTCCCTTTGGAGGAAGGTCCTTGAATTCTAGGAGATACCCCTGAGAGACAATCTCTAAAGCCCAGGGGTCTAGGACATCTCTTGCCCAAGCCTGAGCAAAGAGAGAGAGTCTGCCCCCTACCAGATCCGGTCCCGGATCGGGGGCTATCCTTTAGTGCTAATTTGGTAGCAGCAGCAGGCTTCTTGGACTGTTTCCCCTTGTTCCAGCCTTGCAATGGTCTCCATGCTGGTTTGGGCTGGGAAGTGTTACCCTCTTGTCTAGAGGCATGGCCCTTTCCCCCAGTGATATCTGAAATAATCTCTTTCAATTCTGGCCCAAATAGGGTCTTACCCTTGAAAGGAATAGTAAGCAATTTTGTTTTGGACGACACATCCGCCGACCAAGATTTTAGCCAGAGCGCCCTGCGCGCCACTATTGCAAAACCTGAATTTTTCGCCGCTAATTTAGCTAATTGAAAAGCGGCATCTAAAATAAAGGAATTAGCCAACTTCAGTGCGTGAATTCTGTCCATGACTTCATCATATGGAGTCTCCTTCTGGAGCAAATTTTCTAGTTCATCGAACCAAAAAAGACGCCGCCGTGGTGACAGGAATAATGCACGAAATTGGTTGAAGAAGGAAACCTTGCTGAACAAAAATTTTATTAAGCAATCCTTCTAATTTTTTATCCATAGGATCTTTGAAAGCGCAACTGTCCTCTATTGGAATAGTTGTGCGCTTAGCTAACGTTGAAACTGCCCCCTCTACCTTAGGGACCGTCTGGCATGCGTCCCTTCTGGGGTCAACAATGGGGAACATTTTCTTAAATAAAGGAGGGGGAACAAAAGGAACACCTTGCTTCTCCCACTCCTTAGTCACTATATCTGCCATCTTAGATATCGCAAACGCATCAGGGTGTACTGGGACCTCTAGGAAAACAGAATTTATGTTTACCTGATAAATTACTTTCTCCAACGGTGTGTCCGGTCCACGGCGTCATCCTTACTTGTGGGATATTCTCTTCCCCAACAGGAAATGGCAAAGAGTCCAGCAAAGCTGGTCACATGATCCCTCCTAGGCTCCGCCTACCCCAGTCATTCGACCGACGTTAAGGAGGAATATTTGCATAGGAGAAACCATATGATACCGTGGTGACTGTAGTTAAAGAAAATAAATTATCAGACCTGATTAAAAAACCAGGGCGGGCCGTGGACCGGACACACCGTTGGAGAAAGTAATTTATCAGGTAAACATAAATTCTGTTTTCTCCAACATAGGTGTGTCCGGTCCACGGCGTCATCCTTACTTGTGGGAACCAATACCAAAGCTTTAGGACACGGATGAAGGGAGGGAGCAAATCAGGTCACCTAAATGGAAGGCACCACGGCTTGCAAAACCTTTCTCCCAAAAAATAGCCTCAGAAGAAGCAAAAGTATCAAACTTGTAAAATTTGGTAAAAGTGTGCAGTGAAGACCAAGTCGCTGCCCTACATATCTGATCAACAGAAGCCTCGTTCTTGAAGGCCCATGTGGAAGCCACAGCCCTAGTGGAATGAGCTGTGATTCTTTCAGGAGGCTGCCGTCCGGCAGTCTCGTAAGCCAATCTGATGATGCTTTTAATCCAAAAAGAGAGAGAGGTAGAAGTTGCTTTTTGACCTCTCCTGTTACCAGAATAAACAACAAACAAGGAAGATGTTTGTCTAAAATCCTTTGTTAGAAACAACTCTTGGAAGAAAACCAGGTTTAGTACGTAAAACCACCTTATCTGCATGGAACACCAGATAAGGAGGAGAACACTGCAGAGCAGATAATTCTGAAACTCTTCTAGCGGAAGAAATTGCAGCCAAAAACAAAACTTTCCAAGATAATAACTTAATATCAACGGAATGTAAGGGTTCAAACGGAACCCCCTGAAGAACTGAAAGAACTAAGTTGAGACTCCAAGGAGGAGTCAAAGGTTTGTAAACAGGCTTGATTCTAACCAGAGCCTGAACAAAGGCTTGAACATCTGGCACAGCTGCCAGCTCTTTGTGAAGTAACACAGACAAGGCAGAAATCTGTCCCTTCAAGGAACTTGCAGATAATCCTTTCTCCAATCCTTCTTGAAGAAAGGATAGAATCCTAGGAATCTTTACCTTGTCCCAAGGGAATCCTTTAGATTCACACCAACAGATATATTTTTTCCATATTTTGTGGTAAATTTTTCTAGTTACAGGCTTTCTGGCCTGAACAAGAGTATCAATAACAGAATCTGAGAACCCTCGCTTTGATAAGATCAAGCGTTCAATCTCCAAGCAGGCAGCTGGAGTAGGACCAGATTCGGATGTTCGAACGGACCTTGAACAAGAAGGTCTCGTCTCAAAGGTAGCTTCCATGGTGGAGCCGATGACATATTCACCAGATCTGCCTACCAAGTCCTGCGTGGTTACGCAGGAGCTATCAAGATCACCTACGCCCTCTCCTGATTGATCCTGGCTACCAGCCTGGGGATGAGAGGAAACGGCGGGAATACATAAGCTAGGTTGAAGGTCCAAGGTGCTACTAGTGCATCTACTAGAGTCGCCTTGGGATCCCTGGATCTGGACCCGTAGCAAGGAACCTTGAAGTTCTGACGAGAGGCCATCAGATCCATGTCTGGAATGCCCCACAGTTGAGTGATTTGGGCAAAGATTTCCGGATGGAGTTCCCACACCCCCGGATGCAATGTCTGACGAATCAGAAAATCCGCTTCCCAAGTTTCCACTCCTGGGATGTGGATTGCAGACAGGTGGCAGGAGCGAGTCTCCGCCCAATGAATGATTTTGGTCACTTCTTCCATCGCCAGGGAACTCCTTGTTCCCCCCTGATGGTTGATGTACGCAACAGTCGTCATGTTGTCTGATTGAAACCGTATGAACTTGGCCCTCGCTAGCTGAGGCCAAGCCTTGAGAGCATTGAATATCGCTCTCAGTTCCAGAATATTTATCGGTAGAAGAGATTCTTCCCGAGACCAAAGACCCTGAGCTTTCAGGGATCCCCAGACCGCGCCCCAGCCCATCAGACTGGCGTCGGTCGTGACAATGACCCACTCTGGTCTGCGGGAGGTCACCCCTTGCGACAGGTTGTCCAGGGACAGCCACCAACGGAGTGAGTCTCTGGTCCTCTGATTTACTTGTATCTTCGGAGACAAGTCTGTATAGTCCCCATTCCACTGACTGAGCATACACAATTGAAATGGTCTTAGATGAATGCGCGCAAAAGGAACTATGTCCATTGCCGCTACCATCAAACCTATCACTTCCATGCACTGCGCTATGGAAGGAAGAGGAACGGAAGGAAGTATCCGACAAGAGTTTAGAAGTTTTGTTTTTCTGGTCTCTGTCAGAAAAATCCTCATTTCTAAGGAGTCTATTATTGTTCCCAAGAAGGGAACTCTTGTCGACGGAGATAGAGAACTCTTTTCCACGTTCACTTACCATCCGTGAGATCCGAGAAAGGCCAGGACTATGTCCGTGTGAGCCTTTGCTTGAGGAAGGGACGACGCTTGAATCAGAATGTCGTCCAAGTAAGGTACTACAGCAATGCCCCTTGGTCTTAGCACCGCCAGAAGGGACCCTAGTACCTTTGTGAAAATCCTTGGAACAGTGGCTAATCCGAAAGGAAGCGCCACGAACTGGTAATGCTTGTCCAGGAATGCGAACCTTAGGAACCGATGATGTTCCTTGTGGACAGGAATACGTAGATACGCATCCTTTAAATCCACCGTGGTCAAGAATTGACCTTCCTGGATGGAAGGATTGTTCGAATGGTTTCCATTTTGGACGATGGAACCTTGAGAAACTTGTTTAGGATCTTGAGATCTAAGATTGGTCTGAACGTTCCCTCTTTTTTGGGAACTACGAACAGATTGGAGTAGAACCCCATCCCTCGTTCTTTTAATGGAACAGGATGAATCACTTCCAGAAGATAACCTTGGAAGACTATTTCTAGCGCCCAAGGATCCAGAACATCTCTTGCCCAAGCCTGAGTGAAGAGAGAGAGTCTGCCCCCCACCAAATCCGGTCCCGGATCGGGGGCCCGCATCTCATGCTGTCTTGGGAGCAGTGGCAGGTTTCTTGGCCTGCTTTCCTTTGTTCCAGCCTTGCCTTGGTCTCCAGGCTGGATTGGCTTGAGAAGTATTACCCTCCTGCTTAGAGGACGTAGCACTTGGGGCTGGTCCGTTTCTGCGAAAGGGACGAAAATTAGGTTTATTTTTGGCCTTGAAAGACTTATTCTGAGGAAGGGCGTGGCCCTTGCCCCCAGTGATATCAGAGATAAACTCTTTCAAGTCAGGGCCAAACAGTGTTTTCCCCTTGAAAGGAATGTCAAACAATTTGTTCTTGGAAGACGCATCCGCTGACCAAGATTTTAACCAAAGCGCTCTGCGCGCCACAATAGCAAACCCAGAATTTTTCGCCGCTAACCTAGCCAATTGCAAGGTGGCGTCTAGGGTGAAAGAATTAGCCAATTTAAGAGCACGAATTCTGTCCATAATCTCCTCATAAGAAGAAGAATTACTAATAATCGCCTTTTCTAGCTCATCGCACCAGAAACACGCGGCTGTAGTGACAGGGAAAATGCATGCAATTGGTTGTAGAAGGTAACCTTGCTGAACAAACATCTTTTTTAGCAAACCTTCTAATTTTTTATCCATAGTATCTTGGAAAGCACAACTATCTTCTATGGGTATAGTGGTGCGCTTGTTTAGAGTAGAAACCGCCCCCTCGACCTTGGGGACTGTCTGCCATAAGTCCTTTCTGGGGTCGACTATAGGAAACAATTTTTTAAATATGGGGGGAGGTACGAAAGGTACACCGGGCCTGTCCCATTCTTTATTAACAATGTACGCCACCCGCTTGAGTATAGGAAAAGCTTCGGGGGGCCCCGGGGCCTTAGGAACTTGTCCATTTTACATAGTGTTTCTGGAATGACCAGATAATCACAATCATCCAAATTGGATAACACCTCCTTAAGCAGAGCGCGGAGATGTTCCAACTTAAATTTAAAAGTAATCACACCAGGTTCAGCTTGTTGAGAAATTTATCCTGAATCTGAAATTTCTCCCTCAGACAAAACCTCCCTGGCCCCCTCAGACTGGTGTAGGGGCCCTTCAGAAACAATATCATCAGCGTCCTCATGCTCTTCAGTATTTTCTAAAACAGAGCAGTCGCGCTTTCGCTGATAAGTGGGCATATTGGCTAAAATGTTTTGATAGAATTATCCATTACAGCCGTTAATTGTTGCATAGTAAGGAGTATTGGCGCGCTAGATGTACTAGGGGCCTCCTGTATGGGCAAAACTGGTGTAGACGAAGGAGGGGATGATGCAGTACCATGCTTACTCCCCTCACTTGAGGAATCATCTTGGGCATCATTTTTACTAAATTTTTTATGACATAAATCACATCTATTTAAATGAGAAGGAACCTTGGCTTCCCCACAGTCAGAACACAATCTATCTGGTAGTTCAGACATGTTAAACAGGCATAAACTTGATAACAAAGCACAAAAAACGTTTTAAAATAAAACCGTTACTGTCACTTTAAATTTTAAACTGAACACACTTTATTACTGCAATTGCGAAAAAGTATGAAGGAATAGTTCAAAATTCACCAAAATTTCACCACAGTGTCTTAAAGCCTTAAAAGTATTGCACACCAAATTTGGAAGCTTTAACCCTTAAAATAACGGAACCGGAGCCGTTTTTATATTTAACCCCTTTACAGTCCCTGGAATCTGCTTTGCTGAGACCCAACCAAGCCCAAAGGGGAATACGATACCAAATAATGCCTTCAGAAAGACTTTTCTATGTATCAGAGCTCCACACACATGCAGCTGCATGTCATGCTGTTCTCAAAAACAAGTGCGCCATACCGGCGCGAAAATGAGGCTCTGACTATGATTAGGGAAAGCCCCAATAGAATAAAGTGTCTAAAACAGTGCCTGCCGATATTATTTTACAAAAAATACCCAGATTAAATGATTCCTCAAGGCTAAATATGTGTAAATATGATCGATTTAGCCCAGAAAATGTCTACAGTCTTAATAAGCCCTTGTGAAGCCCTTATTTACTGTGTGAATAAAATGGCTTACCGGATCCCATAGGGAAAATGACAGCTTCCAGCATTACATCGTCTTGTTAGAATGTGTCATACCTCAAGCAGCAAAAGACTGCTCACTGTTCCCCCAACTGAAGTTAATTCCTCTCAACAGTCCTGTGTGGAACAGCCATGGATTTTAGTAACGGTTGCTAAAATCATTTTCCTCATACAAACAGAAATCTTCATCTCTTTTCTGTTTCAGAGTAAATAGTACATACCAGCACTATTTTAAAATAACAAACTCTTGATTGAATAATAAACACTAAAAAACTCTAAGCCATCTCCGTGGAGATGTTGCCTGTACAACGGCAAAGAGAATGACTGGGGTAGGCGGAGCCTAGGAGGGATCATGTGACCAGCTTTGCTGGACTCTTTGCCATTTCCTGTTGGGGAAGAGAATATCCCACAAGTAAGGATGACGCCGTGGACCGGACACACCTATGTTGGAGAAATTGTCCATTTTACACAATTTTTCTGCGATCACCAAAGGATCACAATCATCAAGTGCAGCTAGGACCTCCTTAAGTAGGGCGCGGAGGTGTTCTAGCTTAAATTTAAATGTTATGGTATCAGGCTCTGCCTGCTGAGAAACTTTTCCTGTCAGAAATTTCTCCCTCAGACAGGCCCTCCCTCACCGCCAAGTCAGCTTGATGTGAGGGCACTACAGATAAATTATCCTCTGCGTCTGCTTGCTCATTGTCTGTGTTTAAAACTGAGCAATCACACTTCCTAGGAAAGGCTGGCAGTTTGGATAAAAAATGCTATTTGTTGCATAGTAATCGCAATTGGTGCGCTAGATGTACTGGGCATCACCTACGCGGGCATAGCTGGTGTTGACACAGAAGGAGAGGAAAGCAAGCTATCTTCACTACCTTCAGCTAAAGAATCATCTTGGGCTATATTTTTAAGTGTGATTGTACTGTCCTTAAGCTGGTTGGACGCTATGGCACACTGCACACATAAATTTAATGGGGGAACCACCTTGGCCTTTGGACATACAGAACATAGTCTATCTGAAGATTCAGACATGTTTGACAGGCTTAAACAGAACTACAATGCAATAAAAATTATTTTTGACAAAAACGTTACTGTCTCTTTAAATAATAAAAGAGCACACATTATTACTGAAACATCAAAAAACCATTACATAAACATCCGATTTTAATGAAATTTTCACCACAGAGCCTTAATGCTTTGAAAAAAAATTTCAGACCAATTAACCCCTTAATGCCCAAACCGGAGCTAATAACAGTTATTAACCGATTAACACACTACAGAACTAGCCCCAGCTTCCCCTGTAGCCTTTACCTTTCTTAGGGATTATTTTAGTAGGAAAAAAGCCTCTCTGGAGTCCTTTCTGATGCCCCACATGAAGCTGCATGGACTGCCTAGGCAAAATCAACTGCGCAATTGAGGCCTGAAAATGAGGCCTCCTCCCTCTTCATTCCAGAGTGGAGGGGCCTTTCTGACTAGATTTAGGTGTCCAAATAAGTGCCAGGCCGAAATTAAACCCCAAAAGTGTTTTAAAGTCTGCAAAAACACCTTATTTATAGTGAAAAACATGCTAAAAAGCAATCGATTTTAAAGCCCACAATAGTGTCAACCAGCATAGAGCCCTAAATATAAGCCATCATTTTATACAGAGTCTAAGAAAAAATGGCTTACCTATCCCAGAGGGAATTTCTGACAGTCTTCTAGCATTACATGGTCTTGTTAGAAAAATGACTGATCATACCTGAAGCAGTTAAGCCTGCAAACTGTTCCCCCCAACTGATGTTCTCTGGTTTCAACAGTCCTGCGTGGGAACAGGATTGGATTTTAGTTACTGGTGCTAAAATCATACTCCTCTCAACAGAAATCTTCATCACTTTCTGCTGTAGAGTAAATAGTACAAACCGGCACTATTTTAAAATAACAAACACTTGATAGAAGAAATAAAAAACTACAACTAACACCACATACTCTTTACCACCCCCGTGGAGATGCTACTTGTTCAGAGCAGCAAAGAGAATGACTGGGGGGCGGAGCCAGAGGGGGAGCTATATGGACAGCTCTGCTGTGTGTTCTCTTTGCCACTTCCTGTAGGGAATGAGACTATCCCACAAGTAAGGATGAAGCCGTGGACCGGACACACCAATGTAGGAGAAATTCACTCTTGTGTTGGGGCGAGAGAACTTTTTTCCCCCCCACAGCAATCCCCTGAAGTCTGACTACAGGAAGGAGGGCCCCTAGAACTTTTGTAAAGATACTGAGAGCCGTAGCAAATCCAAATGGAAGAGCTATGAATTGGCAATGCTTGTCCCGGAAAGCAAAACATAGGTACTGGTAATGATCTCAGTGAATTGGAATGTGAAGGTATGCATGGTCATGAATTGACCCTCCTGCACAAAAGGAAGAATGGATCTGATATTCTCCATTTTGAAGGCAGGTACCCTTAAGAATTTGTTGAGGCACTTCAGGTCTAAGATGGGACGAAAGTTTCCCTCCTTTTTCGGAATAGGTTTTAACAGAACCCTTCTCCCCTCTCTGCCTGAGGCACTGGGACAACAATTCCCATAGACACCAGATCATCTACACAGAGTAGGAAGGCTGTTCTTCTTTCCGGCTTACCCGAGATTCCTTTAAAAAAGGAACGTGCCCCTTCGAGGGTGAGATCGGAAATCTATTTTGTATCACTGAGATATGAGGTCCAGAACCCAAGGATCCTGAATGGACTGAGCCCAAACTTCCTGAAACAGAGATAATCTGCTCCCTACTTAACCTGAGCCCAGGCCACAATCACAACGGATGAAATAACAGGAAATACTGAAAATACTGTTGCTTTAACCTGCAAAGTCTTATTTTGTATGCAGTCAAAAAATAATGAAATAAAAGCAACGAAGAATACAGCTGAATATTCCTAAAGCGTATACTTTTCATGAACCCTGTTTAAGTTTCACCATACCTTCCCAACCGGAAGTGACCGGTAAAAAAGTGCCCAACACAAGGCGCACCCTCCAAAGCTAGAGTCCCCCGCTCCTTACCAACGTATATCTCATTGTAAGGAGGAAGAAGTATCTCTAAACCCCTTAGGGAAGTTAACGTCCTCCAACCCTTGCTATACAAAAATAGGAACAAGGAAGCAGAAGTGTCCTTGGCGCTCTTTACTTTGGCGCCATTTCAGAACTCCGCCCCTCGTGGGCATTTCGTCAGCTATCTCCCGGTCGCCATTGTATATGCAAAGGCACCGGGAGTGACAATATACCAGTAGGGAAACAAAAACCGTACAACCTGCTGTATCGAAGAACAGCCCTACCGGAACAAACTGCCTTAGAACAGTTATCGTAACTAACCCCGCCCGTCGTGGGCATAAACAAACATCAAAGTTTTACACAAAAAGCGCCGCAAGGAAAATACACAACTGTCTGTTCTAAAATTGGAAGCTGTAGCCAGGTTCGCCCTCACTATGCACCTTTCAATGAGTAAGCTGCTAAACATAGTCACCCTTGTTTCTGAAAGCTGTGCAGCCTGCGTACATAGCTGAAAAAACATAATTTATGCTTACCTGATAAATTCCTTTCTTCTGTTGTGTGATCAGTCCACGGGTCATCATTACTTCTGGGATATTATCTGCTCCCCTACAGGAAGTGCAAGAGGATTCACCCAGCAGAGTTGCTATATAGCTCCTCCCCTCTACGTCACCTCCAGTCATTCGACCAAAGACCAACGAGAAAGGAGAAGCCAAGGGTGTAGTGGTGACTGGATTATAATTTAAAAAAATATTTACCTGCCTTAAAAAACAGGGCGGGCCGTGGACTGATCACACAACAGAAGAAAGGAATTTATCAGGTAAGCATAAATTATGTTTTCTTCTGTTATGTGTGATCAGTCCACGGGTCATCATTACTTCTGGGATACCAATACCAAAGCAAAAGTACACGGATGACGGGAGGGATAGGCAGGCTCATTATACAGAAGGAACCACTGCCTGAAGAACCTTTCTCCCAAAAATAGCCTCCGAAGAAGCAAAAGTGTCAAATTTGTAAAATTTGGAAAAAGTATGAAGCGAAGACCAAGTTGCAGCCTTGCAAATCTGTTCAACAGAGGCCTCATTCTTAAAGGCCCAAGTGGAAGCCACAGCTCTAGTAGAATGAGCTGTAATTCTTTCAGGAGGCTGCTGTCCAGCAGTCTCATAGGCTAAACGAATTATGCTACGAAGCCAGAAGGAGAGAGAGGTAGCCGAAGCCTTATGACCTCTCCTCTGACCAGAGTACACGACAAACAGGGAAGACGTTTGTCGAAAATCCTTAGTTGCCTGCAAGTAGAACTTGAGGGCACGAACTACATCCAGATTGTGTAGAAGACGTTCCTTCTTTGAAGAAGGATTTGGACACAAGGATGGAACAACAATCTCTTGATTGATATTCCTGTTAGTGACTACCTTAGGTAAGAACCCAGGTTTAGTACGCAGAACTACCTTGTCTGAGTGAAAGATCAGATAAGGAGAATCACAATGTAAGGCTGATAATTCAGAGACTCTTCGAGCCGAGGAAATAGCCATTAAAAATAGAACTTTCCAAGATAACAATTTTATATCAATGGAATGAAGGGGTTCGAACGGAACACCCTGTAAAACGTTAAGAACTAAGTTTAAACTCCATGGCGGAGCAACAGTTTTAAACACAGGCTTGATCCTAGTTAAAGCCTGACAAAATGCCTGGACGTCTGGATTTTCTGACAGACGCTTGTGTAACAAGATGGACAGAGCTGAGATCTGTCCCTTTAATGAGCTAGCCGATAAACCCTTTTCTAAACCTTCTTGTAGAAAAGACAATATCCTAGGAATCCTAACCTTACTCCAGGAGTAATCTTTGGATTCACACCAGTATAGGTATTTACGCCATATTTTATGGTAAATCTTTCTGGTAACAGGCTTCCTAGCCTGTATCAGGGTATCAATAACCGACTCAGAAAAACCACGTTTTGATAAAATCAAGCGTTCAATTTCCAAGCAGTCAGCTTCAGAGAAATCAGATTTTGATGTTTGAATGGACCCTGTATCAGAAGGTCCTGTCTTAGAGGTAGAGACCAAGGCGGACAGGATGACATGTCCACTAGATCTGCATACCAAGTCCTGCGTGGCCATGCAGGTGCTATTAGAATCACTGATGCTCTCTCCTGTTTGATTTTGGCAATCAATCGAGGAAGCAGCGGGAAGGGTGGAAACACATAAGCCATCCTGAAGTTCCAAGGTGCTGTCAAAGCACCTATCAGAACCGCTCCCGGATCCCTGGATCTGGATCCGTAGCGAGGAAGTTTGGCGTTCTGGCGAGACGCCATGAGATCTATATCTGGTTTGCCCCAACGTCGAAGTATTTGGGCAAAGACCTCCGGATGAAGTTCCCACTCCCCCGGATGAAAAGTCTGGCGACTCAAGAAATCCGCCTCCCAGTTCTCTACTCCCGGGATGTGGATTGCTGACAGGTGGCAAGAGTGAGACTCTGCCCAGCGAAATATCTTTGATACTTCCATCATTGCTAGGGAGCTTCTTGTCCCTCCCTGATGGTTGATGTAAGCTACAGTCGTGATATTGTCCGACTGAAACCTGATGAACCCCCGAGTTTTTAACTGGGGCCAAGCTAGAAGGGCATTGAGAACTGCTCTCAATTCCAGAATGTTTATTGGCAGGAGATTTTCCTCCTGACTCCATAGTCCCTGAGCCTTCAGAGAATTCCAGACAGCGCCCCAACCTAGTAGGCTGGCGTCTGTTGTTACAATTGTCCAGTCCGGCCTGCTGAAAGGCATCCCCCTGGACAGATGTGGCCGAGAAAGCCACCATAGAAGAGAGTTTCTGGTCTCTTGATCCAGATTCAGAGTGGGGGACAAATCTGAGTAATCCCCATTCCACTGACTCAGCATGCACAATTGCAGCGGTCTGAGATGTAGGCGTGCAAAGGGAACTATGTCCATTGCTGCTACCATTAAGCCGATCACCTCCATGCATTGAGCTACTGACGGGAGTTGAATGGAATGAAGGACACGGCATGCATTTAGAAGCTTTGTTAATCTGTCTTCTGTCAGATAAATCTTCATTTCTACAGAATCTATAAGAGTCCCCAAGAATGGAACTCTTGTGAGAGGAAAGAGAGAACTCTTCTTTTCGTTCACTTTCCATCCATGCGACCTTAGAAATGCCAGAACTAACTCTGTATGAGACTTGGCAGTTTGAAAGCTTGAAGCTTGTATCAGAATGTCGTCTAGGTACGGAGCTACCGAAATTCCTCGCGGTCTTAGTACCGCCAGAAGGGCACCCAGAACCTTTGTGAAGATTCTTGGAGCCGTAGCCAATCCGAATGGAAGGGCTACAAACTGGTAATGCCTGTTTAAGAAGGCAAACCTTAGATACCGGTAATGATCTTTGTGAATCGGTATGTGAAGGTAAGCATCCTTTAAATCCACTGTGGTCATGTACTGACCCTCTTGGATCATGGGTAAGATTGTCCGAATAGTTTCCATTTTGAACGATGGAACTCTTAGGAATTTGTTTAGGATCTTTAAATCCAAGATTGGCCTGAAAGTTCCCTCTTTTTTGGGAACCACAAACAGGTTTGAGTAAAACCCTTGTCCTTGTTCCGACCGCGGAACCGGATGGATCACTCCCATTAATAATAGATCTTGTACACAGCGTAGAAACGCGTCCTTCTTTATTTGGTTTGTTGACAACCTTGACAGATGAAATCTCCCTCTTGGGGGAGAGAATTTGAAGTCTAGAAGGTATCCCTGAGATATGATCTCTAGCGCCCAGGGATCCTGGACATCTCTTGCCCAAGCCTGGGCGAAGAGAGAGAGTCTGCCCCCCACTAGATCCGGTCCCGGATCGGGGGCCCTCGGTTCATGCTGTCTTTGGGGCAGCAGCAGGTTTCCTGGCCTGCTTGCCCTTGTTCCAGGACTGGTTAGGCTTCCAGCCTTGTCTGTAACGAGCAACAGCTCCTTCCTGTTTTGGTGCAGTGGAAGTTGGTGCTGCTCCTGCTTTGAAATTCCGAAAGGGACGAAAATTAGACTGTCTAGCCTTAGCTTTGGCTTTGTCTTGAGGTAGAGCGTGGCCCTTACCTCCTGTAATGTCAGCAATAATTTCTTTCAAACCGGGCCCAAATAAAGTTTGCCCCTTGAAAGGTATATTAAGTAATTTGGACTTAGAAGTTACATCAGCCGACCAGGATTTTAGCCACAGCGCCCTACGTGCCTGAATGGCGAATCCTGAATTCTTAGCCGTAAGTTTGGTTAAATGTACTACGGCCTCCGAAATGAATGAATTAGCTAGTTTAAGGACTCTAAGCCTGTCCGTAATGTCGTCCAGCGTAGCTGAACTAAGGTTCTCTTCCAGAGACTCAATCCAAAATGCTGCCGCAGCCGTGATCGGCGCGATGCATGCAAGGGGTTGTAATATAAAACCTTGTTGAACAAACATTTTCTTAAGGTAACCCTCTAATTTTTTATCCATAGGATCTGAAAAAGCACAGCTATCCTCCACCGGGATAGTGGTACGCTTAGCTAAAGTAGAAACTGCTCCCTCCACCTTAGGGACCGTTTGCCATAAGTCCCGTGTGGTGGCGTCTATTGGAAACATCTTTCTAAATATTGGAGGGGGTGAGAACGGCACACCGGGTCTATCCCACTCCTTAGTAACAATTTCAGTTAATCTCTTAGGTATAGGAAAAACGTCAGTACTCGCCGGTACCGCAAAGTATTTATCCAACCTACACATTTTCTCTGGTATTGCAACAGTGTTACAATCGTTAAGAGCTGCTAAGACCTCCCCTAGTAATACACGGAGGATTTCCAATTTAAATTTAAAATTTGAAATATCTGAATCCAATCTGTTTGGATCAGAACCGTCACCTACAGAATGAAGCTCTCCGTCCTCATGCTCTGCAAGCTGTGACGCAGTATCAGACATGGCCCTAGAATTATCAGCGCACTCTGTTCTCACCCCAGAGTGATCACGCTTGCCTCTTAGTTCTGGTAATTTAGCCAAAACTTCAGTCATAACAGTAGCCATATCTTGTAATGTTATCTGTAATGGCTGCCCAGATGTACTAGGCGCCATAATATCACGCACCTCCCGGGCGGGAGATGCAGGTACTGACACGTGAGGCGAGTTAGTCGGCATAACTCTCCCCTCGCTGTTTGGTGAAATTTGTTCAATTTGTACAGATTGGCTTTTATTTAAAGTAGCATCAATACAGTTAGTACATAAATTTCTATTGGGCTCCACCTTGGCATTGGAACAAATGACACAGGTATCTTCCTCTGAATCAGACATGTTTAACACACTAGCAATAAACATGCAACTCGGTTACAATTTTATTTAATAAAAACGTACTGTGCCTCAAGAAGCACTAAACGATTAAATGACAGTTGAAATAATGAACTGAAAAACAGTTATAGCATCACTCTTAACAAACAACACAACTTTTTAGCAAAGGTTTGTTCCCATTAGTAAAATAACACTAATTAAATTTTAAACATAAAAATTACAGAGCAACGTTTTAAATCACAGTCACTATATAAGTCTCACAGCTCTGCTGAGAGAATCTACCTCCCTTCAAAGAAGTTTGAAGACCCCTGAGTTCTGTTAGAGATGAACCGGATCATGCAGAAAAACTGACTGGAAATTTTTGATGCGTAGCAAAGAGCGCCAAAAACGGCCCCTCCCTCTCACACACAGCAGTGAGAGAGAAACGAAACTGTCATAATTAACACAAGCAAACTGCCAAGTGGAAAAATAATGCCCAAATATTTATTCACTCAGTACCTCATTAATGCAAACGATTCTACATTCCAGCAAAAACGTTTAACATGAAAAATACCTAATAAAAGGTTTAATGTACTTTTACAGAGTAATTCCGGTGAAATACCATCCCCAGAATACTAAAGTGTAAAGCATACATACATGTTCATTATAACGGTATGGCAGGATTTTTTCATCAATTCCATTCAGAAAATAAAAACTGCTACATACCTCAATGCAGATTCAACTGCCCGCTGTCCCCTGATCTGAAGTTTTTACCTCCCTCAGATGGCCGAGAAACAGCAATATGATCTTAACTACTCCGGTTAAAATCATAAGAAAAACTCTGGTAGATTCTTCTTCAAACTCTGCCAGAGAGGTAATAACACGCTCCGGTGCTATTGTAAAATAACAAACTTTTGATTGAAGTTCTAAAAACTAAGTATAATCACCATAGTCCTCTCACACCTCCTATCTAGTCTTTGGGTGCAAGAGAATGACTGGAGGTGACGTAGAGGGGAGGAGCTATATAGCAACTCTGCTGGGTGAATCCTCTTGCACTTCCTGTAGGGGAGCAGATAATATCCCAGAAGTAATGATGACCCGTGGACTGATCACACATAACAGAAGAAACATAATTTATGTAAGAACTTACCTGATAAATTCATTTCTTTCATATTGGCAAGAGTCAATGAGCTAGCGACGAATGGGATATACATTAATACCAGGAGGGGCAAAGTTTCCCAAACCTCAAAATGACTATAAATACACCCCCCACCACACCCACAAATCAGTTTAACAAATAGCCAAGAAGTGGGGTGATAAGAAAGGAGCGAAAGCATCAACAAGGAATTGGAATAATTGTGCTTTATACAAAAAAATCATAACCACCACAAAAAGGGTGGGCCTCATGGACTCTTGCCAATATGAAAACAAAATTTATGCTTACCTTGTGGTGTATCCAGTCCACGGGTTCATCCATTACTTGTGGGATATTCTCCTTCCCAACAGGAAGTTGCAAAGAGGACACCCACAGCAGAGCTGTCTATATAGCTCCTCCCCTAACCCCCACCTCCAGTCATTCGACCGAAGACAAGTAAGAAAAAGGAGAAACTATAGGGTGCAGTGGTGACTGTAGTTTTAAAAATAAAAAACACCTGCCTAAAAGTGACAGGGCGGGCTGTGGACTGGATACACCACAAGAGAAAGAAATTTATCGGGTAAGCATAAATGTTGTTTTCTCTTGTAAGGTGTATCCAGTCCACGGGTTGATCCATTACTTGTGGGATACCAATACCAAAGCTTTAGGACACGGATGAAGGGAGGGACAAGGCAGGAACTTAAACGGAAGGCACCACTGCCTGTAAGACCTTTCTCTCAAAAATAGCCTCCGAGGAAGCAAAAGTATCAAATTTGAAGAATTTATAAAGTATGAAGCGAAGACCAAGTCGCCGCCTTACAAATCTGTTCAACAGAGGCCTCATGTTTAAAAGCCCATGTGGAAGTTACCGCTCTAGTAGAATGAGCTGTAATTCTGTCAGGAGGCTGCTGACCAGCAGTCTCATAAGCTAACCAGATTATGCTTCTCAGCCAAAAAGAAAGAAGTTGCCGAAGCCTTTTGGCCTCTCCTTCTTCCAGAGTAGACAACAAACAATGCAGATGTTTGACGAAAATCCTTAGTAGCTTGTAAATAAAACTTTAAAGCACAAACCACGGCAAGATTGTGTAACAGACGTTCCTTCTTTGAAGAAGGATTAGGACACAGAGACGGAACAACAATTTCCTGATTGATATTCTTATCAGATACTACCTTAGGAAGAAACCCAGGTTTGATACGCAAAACTACCTTATCTGCATGGAACATCAGATAAGGGGAATCACACTGTAAGGCAGATAACTCTGAAACTCTTCGAGCCGAAGAGATAGCTACTAAGAACAGAACTTTCCAAGATAAAAGCTTGATATCTATGGAATGCAAAGGTTCAAACGGAACCCCTTGAAGAACTTTGAGAACTAAATTTAAACTCCATGGCGGAGCAACAGGTTTAAACAAAGGCTTGATTCTAACTAAAGCCTGACAAAACGCCTGAACGTCTGGAACATCTGCCAGACGCTTGTGCAAAAGAATAGACAGGGCAGAAATCTGTCCCGAATCCTGACCTTACTCCATGAGTAACCCTTGGATTCACACCAATGAAGATATTTACGCCATATCTTATGATAGATTTTCCTGGTGACAGGCTTTCGAGCCTGAATCAAGGTATCAATGACCGACTCGGAGAAACCACGTCTTGATAGAATCAAGCGTTCAATCTCCAAGCAGTCAGATGCAGAGAAATTAGGTTTGGATGTTTGAATGGACCTTGGAGTAGAAGGTCCTGCCTCAGCGGCAGAGTCCATGGTGGAAAGGATGACATGTCCACTAGATCTGCATACAAAGTCCTGCGTGGCCACACAGGTGCTATCAAAATCACCGAAGCTCTCTCCTGCTTGATCTTGGCAATCAGACGAGGGAGGAGAGGAAATGGTGGAAACACATAAGCCAGACTGAAGGACCAGGGCACTGCTAGAGCATCTATCAGCGCTGCCTGGGGATCCCTTGACCTGGACCCGTAACAAGGAAGCTTGGCATTCTGACGAGACGCCATCAGATCCAGTTCTGGTCTGCCCCATAGTTGAATCAGCTGGGCAAAAACCTCCGGATGGAGCTCCCACTCCCCCGGATGAAAAGTCTGCCGACTTAGAAAGTCCGCCTCCCAGTTCTCTACTCCTGGGATATGGATAGCTGAGAGATGGCAAGAGTGAACCTCTGCCCATAGAATTATCTTGGAAACCTCCATCATTGCCAGGGGACTCCTTGTTCCCCCCTGATGGTTGATATAGGCTACAGTCGTGATATTGTCCGACTGAAATCTGATTAATCTGACCGCAGCTAGTTGAGGCCAAGCCTGAAGAGCATTGAATATCGCTCTTAGTTCCAGAATGTTTATCGGAAGGAGGGCTTACTCCTGAGTCCACGAACCCTGAGCCTTCAGGGAGTTCCAGACTGCGCGCCAGCCCAGAAGGCTGGCATCTGTCGTCACTATAGTCCACTCTGGTCTGCGGAAACTCATTCCCCTGGACAGATGGACCCGAGATAACCACCAGAGAAGAGAATCCCTGGTCTCTTGATCCAGATTTAACAGAGGAGACAAATCTGTGCAGTCCCCATTCCACTGGTTGAGCATGCAAAGTTGCAGAGGTCTGAGATGTAAGCGGGCAAACGGAACTATGTCCATTGCCGCTACCATTAAGCCGATCATTTCCATACACTGAGCCACTGACGGCCGAGAAGTGGAATGAAGAGCACGGCAGGAAGTTAGAAGCCTTGATATCCTGACCTCTGTCAGAAAATTTTAATTTCTACTGAATCTATCAGAGTTCCTAGGAAGGAAACTCTTGTGAGAGGAGAGAGAGAACTATTTTCTCTGTTCACTTTCCACCCGTGAGACCTCAGAAAGGCCAGAACAATGTCCGTATGGGACTTGGCGATTTGAAAAGTAGACGCCTGGATCAGAATGTCGTCTAGGTGAGGGGCCACCGCTATGCCGAGCGGCCTTAGAACCGCCAGAAGGGACCCTAGAACCTTTGTAAAGATTCTTGGCGCCGTGGCTAACCCGAAGGGAAGAGCCACAAACTGGTAATGCCTGTCTAGGAAGGCGAACCTGAGAAACTGATGATCTCTGTGAATCGGAATGTGAAGATAAGCATCCTTTAAGGCCACGGTAGTCATATATTGACCCTCCTGGATCATAGGGAGGATGGTTCGGATTGTCTCCATCTTGAAGGATGGGACCCTGAGAAATTTGTTTAGGATCTTGAGATCCAAGATTGGTCTGAAAGTTCCCTCTTTTTTGGGAACTATAAACAGGTTTGAATAGAAACCCTGCCCCTGTTCCTCCCTTGGAACTGGGTGGATCACTCCCATAACCAGTAGGTCTTGAACGCAACGTAAGAATGCCTCTCTCTTTATCTGGTTTGCAGATAGTTGTGAGAGATGAAATCTCCCCTTTGGAGATGAACCTTTGAATTCCAGAAGATATCCCTGGGAAACACTCTCTAGTGCCCAGGGATCCTGGACGTCTCTTGCCCAAGCATGGGCAAAGAGAGAAAGTCTGCCCCCGACTAGATCCGGTCCCGGATCGGGGGCTACTCCTTCATGCTGTCTTAGAGGCAGCAGCAAGTTTTTTGGCCTGCTTCCCCTTGTACCAAGTCTGGTTAGGTCTCCAGACTGGTTTGGACTGGGCGAAATTTCCCTCTTGTTTTGCATTAGAGGAAGCTGAAGCTGCGCCACTCTTGAAGTTTCGAAAGGAACGAAAATTATTCTGTTTGGTCCTTAATTTATTGGACCTATCCTGAGGAAGGGCGTGACCATTTCCTCCGGTAATATCAGAGATGATCTCCTTCAGGCCAGGCCCGAATAGGGTCTGTCCCTTGAAGGGGATGTTAAGAAGCTTAGACTTTGAAGTAACGTCTGCTGACCAGGACTTAAGCCAGAATGGCAAAACCTGAATTCTTAGCTGTTAGCTTGGTTAACTGAAAAACGGCATCAGAAATAAAGGAATTAGCTAACTTAAGAGCTTTAATCCTGTCTAGAATATCATCTAACGGGGTCTCCACCTGTAGAGCCTCCTCAAGAGACTCGAACCAAAAAGCCACTGCAGCAGTAACTGGGGCAATGCATGCAAGAGGCTGGAGAATTAAACCTTGATGTATAAATTTTTTCTTAAGGAGACCCTCCAATTTTTTATCCATTTATCCTCTTAGGGACTGGAAAAACATCAGTGTAAACAGGCACTGCAAAGTATTTGTCCATCTTACACAACTTCTCTGGAACTACAATGGGTTCACAGTCATCCAGAGTCGCTAAAACCTCCCTGAGCAGTAAGCAGAGGTGTTCAAGCTTAAATTTAAACGCTGTCATTTCAGAATCAGACTTAAGTAAGGCCTTCCCTGAATCTAAAATGTCACCCTCAGATAGAAACTCCCTTGCACCAGCTTCGGAGCATTCTGAGGGTAAATCGGACACAGCTATTAAAGCGTCAGAAAGCTCTGTATTTGTTCTAGCCCCAGAGCTGTCTCGCTTTCCTTGTAACCCTGGCAGTTTGGACAATACCTCTGTGAGGGTAGAATTCATAACTGCCGCCATGTCCTGTAAGGTAAAAGAATTAGACGCGCTAGATGTACTTGGCGTCACTTGAGCGGGAGTTATAGGTTCTGACACGTGGGGAGAGCTAGATGGCATAACCTCCCTCTTTTCAGTCTGAGAATCCTCTGGTGATATATCTTTAAAAGCCATAATATGGTCCTTATAGTCTATAGAAATTTCAGTACATTTGGTACACATTCTAAGAAGGGGTTCCACAATGGCTTCTAAACATATTGAACAAGGAGTTTCCTCTATGTCAGACATGTTTAACAGACTAGTAATGAGACAAGCAAGCTTGGAAAACACTTTAAAAAATGTGAAAAAGCAATTAAACAGAAACGGTACTGTGCCTTTAAGAGAAAAAAACTGCAAAACAGTGTTAAAAAGTAGTAAACTCTTCAAAATTTTTACAGTGTGTATAAGGGACTAAACCAACATTGCACCCACTTGCAAATGGATGATTAACCCCTTAGCCCCCAAACCAGATTTAAAAAACGGTAAAAGACAGTTAAGCACCTTGCCACAGCTCTGCTGTGGCTCCTACCTGCCCTCAAATACGATTAGGGAAGAAATAAGCCCTCTATAGTGGTCCTCAGATGCAAGATGACTTCTCTAGGGAAGCTGGATGTCTCAGTCTGGAGGAAAACTGCACATCTAAAGCGTGAAAATAGGCCCCTCCCACCATGTACTCAATGTCAGAGGGGCCTTAAGGAAATACTCCTAGGAGTATCTGACTAGCCATGTGGAAAACAAGGCCCCAACTTTTCTCACCCTCAGAGAAAAAACGTTCTATTTATGAAACATGTAAAAATTTTGTCACTAAGTAATATGAGTATTAACATGAGTATTACCCTGTTTTGTAAGCATGATCCCAGTCGTTGTAAAATCACTGCATCTAGCTTACCTCAAATACACAAGGCTCTGTCAGCATTTTCTAGAATTTTTATTAATCTCTCTAGAAATAAAAATACTGAACATACCTCAAAGCAGGTAATCTGCAGACCGTTCCCCCAACTGAAGTTTTCCCATACTCTTCAGTTATGTGTGAGAACAGCAATGGACCTTAGTTACAAACCGCTAAGATCATCAACCTCCAGGCAGAATTCTTCTTCTAATTTCTACCTGAGAGTAAAACAGTACAATGCCGGTACCGTTTAAAAATAAACTCTTGATTGAAGGTAAAACTACACTAAGACACCACATATCTCTTTATACTTCCTATCTTGTCGAGAGTTGCAAAGAGAATGACTGGAGGTGGGGGTTAGGGGAGGAGCTATATATAGACAGCTCTGCTGTGGGTGTCCTCTTTGCAACTTCCTGTTGGGAAGGAGAATATCCCACAAGTAATGGATGAACCCGTGGACTGGATACACCTTACAAGAGAAAGAAATTAATTTATCAGGTAAGTTCTTACATAAATTATGTTTTCTTTCATGTAATTGGCAAGAGACCATGAGCTAGTGACATATGGGATAGCAAATATCCAAGATGTGGAACTCCACGCAATAGTCACTAGAGAGGGAGGTATAAAATAAAGACAGCCAATTCCGCTGAAAAAAGAATCCACAACACAAATCAAAAAGTTTTAATCTTATAATGAAAAAAACTGAAATTATAAGCAGAAGAATCAAACTTAAACAGCTGCCTGAAGAACTTTTCTACCAAAAACTGCTTCTGAAGAAGAAAAAACATCAAAATGGTAGAATTTAGTAAAAGTATGCAAAGAAGACCAAGTTGCTGCTTTGCAAATCTGATCAATAGAAGCTTCATTCTTAAAAGCCCAGGAGGTAGAAACTGACCTAGTAGAATGAGCCGTAATCCTCTGAGGCGGGGATTTACCCGACT